>NW_015505800.1:706231-719861 GCF_001515645.1 Sinocyclocheilus grahami | reverse complement strand
GGTAGTATACCGTTTTTGGAAGTGAAAAAGACTGTATAATTTACAGTGAATAACCGTAAATTGACATTCCCAGAATTCCATGCGTTACATTTCAAATTTGATGGGTTTTTTTGTTTAAATAACTATGTTTCTTAGTTTTTTTTCTTATCAGTTTTGTATATTAGGGTTGTGTGTTACACCTAATGTTGTTAAATGAATGTTTATTGCATTATTTCAGTTTCATGTGTGTTACCATGATGGTGTTTAGCGTTTGTGTGAATGACACTGTGCACCTTCTATATATGTTATTATTTAAAAGCTGCTTGTGATGGGCTTTGGTTCATCATGTGACTTTCTCATCACCACCTGCATTTGGTGGTTATCAGTGTATTACAAAGGTACAAAACAGATTTCAGTACTTCAATAAGGTTGGTATATTAACATTATATCAGTGAATGAAATTATGGTATTTAACTGTAAATTTAGGTTAAAACCACAACCACAGCTGCCGGTTCTTTACCGTAAATTTTACGTAATTTTTTTTACAGTGTACATTTAAAGGAATGGTTCACCCATATGAACAAAATGCCAAAAATCTACTCTCCCTCAGGTCATCCAAATTGTAGATGAGTTTGTTTCTTCATCAGTGCAGATTTTGAGAAATTTAGTATTATATCACTTGCTCACCAATGGATCCTCTGCAGTGAATGGGTGCCGTCATATTGAGAGTTCAAACAGCTGATAAATACTGACACAATACTCCAGTAATTTACATGCCTCCAGCCCATGAATTAATGTTTTGTGAAGTGAAAAGCTGAGTGTTTGTAATGAACAAATTCATCATTACAATGTTTTTAACTTTAAACCATTGCTTCTGGCCAAAATATGATTCCTCTATCCATAATATTACTTTCTCCAGTGAAAAAGTTGTCTCATCTGAATCAGGAGAGTAATATGCACAGATAAAGCAGTGAGAGGAAAACAGGGGATGGACTTTTTAGAAGCTTTCACTTTACAAGACATTAATTGTTGGACTGGAGTCGTGTGAATTACTTTTTTAACAGTGGTCTGCACTCTCATTCTGACGGCACCCATTCACTGCAGAGGATCCATTGGTGAGCAAGTGATATAATACTAAATTTCTCAAAATCTGTTCTGATGAAGAAACAAATTCATTTACAGCTACATCACTAAATTTACAGCAAATTTTCATTTGAGTAATATTATTTAACAAAATGTACTTATAGTGTTAGGGTTAGAATTAGGGTTTGGTTTAAGGCTAGTAAGGCTAGTTTTTCTATAGTAATGTAACATGTTTAACAAGGACATTGTAAAAAACACTGTTACCGCATTTATTGGGTAAACGATTCTTATTTTATTAAATTGAAATTAGGATTTAATACTAAAAGCATTTAAATTTACATTTATCAATTCAACAACAAATAAAAATGAACAGAATCATTGAATCATATTTTAAACACATATTTGGAAAATGGCACAGACTCATTGGTGGCTCTGCGAGGGCATGTAAGGTCTGCTCATCGGCCCTTTTTGTGAGGTGAAATCTGTACTCAGTAACTGGTTTCCTTGGTTCAAGGGCAACACATTTCATCGAGCTCACTCAATTACCGCAACTTGTACAAATGTGAAAAACCACTTGTGTCTATTTGAAGTGGTGTAATCTGATGAAAGTGATTTTTTTATTTATTTCTAGCGTGCTGTGGTTGAATTCACTCTCTTTCTCTTTGAATTTCCTCTATCATCTCTTTTTATCTCTCCCCTCCTCAGCCATTTGAAAAAGGAGATCCACTTCATTACTGAGCTGAGGCTGTGATCGCACTCTAGGGACCCTCAGACATTGTGTGTGTGTTCGGGAGAGAGAGGGGGAGAAAGATGTGAAAAACAAAGCACTGTATAGTATTTTCAGATTTGTTAGACTGACACATTTTTATCAATGTATTATTTAACACACACATAAACCATTTCATGAAGCATTACATTATATATAAAATCATAGGCCCTAATAAATTGATGATCAGGATGTATTCATTCAGGATGTGTTTTAAGAAGACAGTGTGTGAACTCCCAATTTTCCAAACCTCTGCTTTGTGTTTTAGGGGCTTTATCTGTTCTGTCCTTTATAAATCAAAGCATATTACAAAATAAATATCATAAAAAGTTTAAAATATTAAATGAACATAGTTTCCTATATTTATATAAGGAGGTTGATATTAATTGGAAAATAAATTGAAAACATGTAACAAGTTTGGTCCTTTTCCGACGTGAACTAAAATAATAATAAAAAAAGAAACAGAAAAAGTAAAAAAAAAATAAAATAATAAAATGACAAATTATCGGAATATTGTTATACACATTTTGAATAGCCTATATGAAAAACCTTTACCTGCCTGCAATTTGGAGAGAAAAAAACTGCAGTAGGATATTCTTTCATTAAACAATTAGGCTAATGAACAATTAGTCACCTTGGAATTATAAGGTTCTGACATTTTTATCAAAATTGAGTTATTCACATATTCTTATTCTGTTACAACATATTTACATTACGTGATTTTGTTTTTAAAATTATGCACATTTTAGGACTTTTTATTTAGAAAACAAAAAGGTTCTATCTACAAAGTCAAATTCTAACTTGGTTCAATAAGGTTCTATCTGTGAGCCAATCAGCACTTGGAATGCACACAAAAGGACCAATCAGGATCAACTTTCATTGTCATGTCGCCAGACTGCTTCATAACAGCAGGAAAGATTAAATGTGAAATATTTTAATTGTAATACATTTTTAATTATATATAGTCAGTGAATCATTTTTCAATGTTTATTATCCCTTCAACACATGCCTCGGGTCTTTAACGAGGCAGGACGTCATCGACTACCCTCCCCCTCATTCATTTCTTCAAGTCAAACATCAACCAATCTATTCATTGATTGAACAATATAACAAAAAACAATATATAAAAAAACAAAACATATGTGTATGTATATACAGTGGGGAAAAAAAGTATTTAGTCAGCCACCAATTGTGCAAGTTCTCCCACTTAAAAAGATGAGAGAGGCCTGTAATTTTCATCATAGGTATACCTCAACTATGAGAGACAAAATGAGAAAAAAAATCCAGAAAATCACATTGTAGGATTTTTAAAGAATTTATGTGCAAATTATGGTGGAAAATGTCTGTTTTCTGATTTTTTTATTTGTTTATTTTGTATTATTTTATTTATTTACTTAGCGAATCAAGGTATGTAATAGTGTAAGTAGGCCTAGGCTATATTTTTCCTGCACAACAATAATTAAATGTCTGATGACTCACTAAAGTGCAATTCACCTTTATTCCTCAAAGTGGCACTGTTTGATACACAACGATGACATGATTTTTCATAAAATCATAATATCATAACATAACATAATATAATATAATAATAACAGAACATACACTCTAAAAAATGCTGGGTTAAATACAACCCAGTGCTGGGTAAAATAAGGACAAACCCAGCAATTGGGCTGTTTTGACCCAGCGGTTTGGTTAAATGTTTAACCCAACCTTCTGGGTAGCTGGGTCAAAACAACACAATTGCTGGGTTTGTCCTTATTTTACCCAGCACTGGGTAGTATTTAACCCAGCATTTTTTAGAGTGTAATATCATCTGCAATAATTGAACTGGCTTGAATTGCTTTACTGCAGAGCAATTACTGAACGCAATGAAATATAAGTGTCTCTGTCATTTGATGGTGGATGTGGTGAATATAGCGATCAGAATATTGATTTTGAAGTCATTGTAAAAGAGAATATGTTTGAGATCGCGAATATGAGGCAGATGCTGAATAAGTGTGTTCTGACGATGACAGTGATGGTAAAATCATCTGCTCTAATTGAACCCTTCCCAGTTTAAAAAGGTAACAAAATAGGCCTATGCTTTATCATATTCTTTTGGTAATTGTTATTAAAATATCAGGAGAAATATCCATCTGGATCCGTGTTACACTCTAAAAAATGCTGGGTTAAATACAACCCAGTGCTGGGTAAAATAGGGACAAACCCAGCAATTGGGTTGTTTTGACCCAACAGTTGGGTTACTACCCAGAAGGTTAGGTTAAACATTTAACCCAATCGCTGGGTCAAAACAGCCCAATTGCTGGGTTTGTCCCTATTTTACCCAGCACTGGGTTGTATTTAACCCAGCATTTTTTAGAGTGTATAGGTCCGGGAAGCTAAAGACCCTATATTATGCTGCGTTCAAGTCCTCCTGGGACATTCGTACTTAGGAGTTGACAAGTCGTAATTATGACGTCAGGTGCGTTCAAATCAGTTTAGTCAGCACAAGATGGCGGTGTACCTTCTTTTAATAAATTACAAGAAAATACAACAGGGTCTGTTAACTCTGCTTATAGAAAACGAAGAGCAAAGAATTCGCATCAGGTGTGTTTTGCGTTTTTAATCTTTTTAAAAAGTAATTTATGAAGCCCCTTTAATCTGTATCGCATAAAAGCTTGTTATTAATTGTTATATTACAATCCTGTCACATTCAAAAAGCTTATTTTTTGTAAATAAAAAGCCTGACAATGTCACTGCTTAATACCTATAAGCATTGTGATTTATGTTTTACTTTGGCAATCTCTCTGTCTCCCTCTGTCAGACATGCAGTTCTACAGTACTGGTCACTGACAACCCACTAAACTATCAATTAATCAACTACAGACGTTGCATCCATCGATGCTGCCATGTTTCTCACTGACACGACCCCAACTCGGAAACTCGGGGCTTAAAGAAAATGTAGTTTCCCACTCATAATAATGATTTGTGGTGGCGTTCATGTGCGTTCAAATCATAAATACGATCTATCCAAAAACTTTGTTGTCTGTTTTCTTGCAGTTTAAAGTCTTAAAATGTCTTAAATTTTACTATAAGCCTTAAAGGTCAAATAGTCAAATAGTTAATAGATACGGTCTTAATTTCAACAATAAGCAATAAGTTAGCAGGTTATCTCAGCCATACTGAGATCTAAAGAGAAAGTCATTTTACCTGTCCCACTTTCTGTGGAATAAAGTCCTTGTCAGATGTATTACAGTTGCTGCTTAAACTGTTCCTGAAGTAATGTGCTTAATTATCCAAAATATACCTAAAATTAACACTGACAAATATTTAGCACTGCATTTTATGCTTAACTTGAATAAGAAAAAAATTATTCATCCTATAATATGAATTAAATGTCATAGAAAGCATTAAATTACCTTTCTCATACATTGTTACAGCACTAATTTAATGGTTTAAAACATATAAGTAAACCGTTTGTGTTTCTTGAAAATGATTGCTTCAATTAATGTTTTGCAAGATAGAACCATACAATTCCAATCGGAAAAGTATTTTTTAGAATTAGAAGGTTCTATCTGCATTTGACCGGTTCCAAAAATTTGAATATTGTATTAAATATTGTACATTTAAGAGTACATTTAGGATCTGTCATTTCCTTGTATGAAGGAGACTTATCATTTTATGGAATGCAAAAACGTTGAAGCTCAATATCACAAAACCACTCCGAATGAAGATAGAATCTTATAATTCCAAGGTGGCAAATTAATTGTCATGAACAACAAAGGTCTGTTCCTCCAAAACATTTATTTCCTTTAAGTGGATACATGTTTGGACCAAGACAAAATTACAGGCCAAGGCCTGCAGGCTGTGTAAAGCTGATTCATTGTATGAAATAGTCACACAGTCAAGATTATGTGAGCGACTGTAAATGCTGAACACGAAGACACCTGACATATGGAAAAACACCGGACAGAATCATGCAGTTAATCTTTTTGCATTCTACATACAAGTCACCCAAACTACTAAAAAACAAACAACCCCTGTTCTCAAACAAGATAGCATCAAAATGCTTTAAAAGTCATATGTGGTTAGCAGAACAAAACATGATTGTTTCCTTTAGCTACTTCCTTTTTTTCAGTGTACTGTTTTAGCTCAACATGTTGCTGTCATTTGCTTAAAATACTTTGGGTAACAGGTTTTGTTGCAGTGGAATTTATTTTTGATTTTTGAAGCAGAAAATTGTATTTGTTTTGGCCACAAATATTTGGCCTCTCATGAAACGAATGCATAAAAAATATTGCACGTGGACTGCTTGGTAATAATACACTACGGGTCAAAATAATTGGAATAATTAAGATATATATTTTTTAAAGTCTCTTATGTTCATCAAGGCTGCATTTATATGATGAAAAATACAGTAGAAATAGTAATATTGTACAATTAAATTACAAGAAAATACAACAGGGTCTGTTAACTCTGCTTATAGAAAACGAAGAGCAAAGAATTCGCATCAGGTGTGTTTTGCGTTTTTAATCTTTTTAAAAAGTAATTTATGAAGCCCCTTTAATCTGTATCGCATAAAAGCTTGTTATTAATTGTTATATTACAATCCTGTCACATTCAAAAAGCTTATTTTTTGTAAATAAAAAGCCTGACAATGTCACTGCTTAATACCTATAAGCATTGTGATTTATGTTTTACTTTGGCAATCTCTCTGTCTCCCTCTGTCAGACATGCAGTTCTACAGTACTGGTCACTGACAACCCACTAAACTATCAATTAATCAACTACAGACGTTGCATCCATCGATGCTGCCATGTTTCTCACTGACACGACCCCAACTCGGAAACTCGGGGCTTAAAGAAAATGTAGTTTCCCACTCATAATAATGATTTGTGGTGGCGTTCATGTGCGTTCAACTCGTAAATACGATCTATTCGACGTGACTTGAATGCACCATTAGGCCTATGTAGCCTATGATTGGCGAAACGTTCATGCATTTAAGGGTTCAACTTTGTGAAAAAACTTTGCTGAAGCATTGTCTGTTTTCTTGCAGTTTAAAGTCTTAAAATGTCTTAAATTTTACTATAAGCCTTAAAGGTCAAATAGTCAACAATTTAATAGATACGGTCTTAATTTCAACAATAAGCAATAAGTTAGCAGGTTATCTCAGCCATACTGAGATCTAAAGAGAAAGTCATTTTACCTGTCCCACTTTCTGTGGAATAAAGTCCTTGTCAGATATTGTTATATTACAATCCTGTCACATTCAAAAAGCTTATTTTTTGTAAATAAAAAGCCTGACAATGTCACTGCTTAATACCTATAAGCATTGTGATTTATGTTTTACTTTGGCAATCTCTCTGTCTCCCTCTGTCAGACATGCAGTTCTACAGTACTGGTCACTGACAACCCACTAAACTATCAATTAATCAACTACAGACGTTGCATCCATCGATGCTGCCATGTTTCTCACTGACACGACCCCAACTCGGAAACTCGGGGCTTAAAGAAAATGTAGTTTCCCACTCATAATAATGATTTGTGGTGGCGTTCATGTGCGTTCAACTCGTAAATACGATCTATTCGACGTGACTTGAATGCACCATTAGGCCTATGTAGCCTATGATTGGCGAAACGTTCATGCATTTAAGGGTTCAACTTTGTGAAAAAACTTTGCTGAAGCATTGTCTGTTTTCTTGCAGTTTAAAGTCTTAAAATGTCTTAAATTTTACTATAAGCCTTAAAGGTCAAATAGTCAACAATTTAATAGATACGGTCTTAATTTCAACAATAAGCAATAAGTTAGCAGGTTATCTCAGCCATACTGAGATCTAAAGAGAAAGTCATTTTACCTGTCCCACTTTCTGTGGAATAAAGTCCTTGTCAGATGTATTACAGTTGCTGCTTAAACTGTTCCTGAAGTAATGTGCTTAATTATCCAAAATATACCTAAAATTAACACTGACAAATATTTAGCACTGCATTTTATGCTTAACTTGAATAAGAAAAAAATTATTCATCCTATAATATGAATTAAATGTCATAGAAAGCATTAAATTACCTTTCTCATACATTGTTACAGCACTAATTTAATGGTTTAAAACATATAAGTAAACCGTTTGTGTTTCTTGAAAATGATTGCTTCAATTAATGTTTTGCAAGATAGAACCATACAATTCCAATCGGAAAAGTATTTTTTAGAATTAGAAGGTTCTATCTGCATTTGACCGGTTCCAAAAATTTGAATATTGTATTAAATATTGTACATTTAAGAGTACATTTAGGATCTGTCATTTCCTTGTATGAAGGAGACTTATCATTTTATGGAATGCAAAAACGTTGAAGCTCAATATCACAAAACCACTCCGAATGAAGATAGAATCTTATAATTCCAAGGTGGCAAATTAATTGTCATGAACAACAAAGGTCTGTTCCTCCAAAACATTTATTTCCTTTAAGTGGATACATGTTTGGACCAAGACAAAATTACAGGCCAAGGCCTGCAGGCTGTGTAAAGCTGATTCATTGTATGAAATAGTCACACAGTCAAGATTATGTGAGCGACTGTAAATGCTGAACACGAAGACACCTGACATATGGAAAAACACCGGACAGAATCATGCAGTTAATCTTTTTGCATTCTACATACAAGTCACCCAAACTACTAAAAAACAAACAACCCCTGTTCTCAAACAAGATAGCATCAAAATGCTTTAAAAGTCATATGTGGTTAGCAGAACAAAACATGATTGTTTCCTTTAGCTACTTCCTTTTTTTCAGTGTACTGTTTTAGCTCAACATGTTGCTGTCATTTGCTTAAAATACTTTGGGTAACAGGTTTTGTTGCAGTGGAATTTATTTTTGATTTTTGAAGCAGAAAATTGTATTTGTTTTGGCCACAAATATTTGGCCTCTCATGAAACGAATGCATAAAAAATATTGCACGTGGACTGCTTGGTAATAATACACTACGGGTCAAAATAATTGGAATAATTAAGATATATATTTTTTAAAGTCTCTTATGTTCATCAAGGCTGCATTTATATGATGAAAAATACAGTAGAAATAGTAATATTGTACAATATTATTACAATTTGAATATATTGTAAAATTCAATTTATTTCCTTGATGTCAAAGCTGAATTTTCATCAGTCTCCAGTGTCACATGATCATTCAGAAATCATTCTAATATGCTGATTTTCTGCTTAAGAAACATTTCTTATTTTTTTCAGCAAGGACACATTAAAATGACCAAAAGTGACAGACATGCATAATGTTGCAAAATTATTTCTATGTCAAATAAATGTTGTTCCTTTGAACTTTCTATTCATAAAATAATTCTAAAAAATGTATCGGTTGCTACAAAAATATTAAGCAGCAAAAAACAATGTTTTCAACATTGATAATAATAACAAGAAACATTATTAACAATTGAGCACCAATAATAACTGATTAAAAAAAAGCACCGAATCAGCATATTAGAATGATTTCTAAAAGACTTCTAAATGGAGTACCGCCAGGAATAAATTACATTTTAAAATGAATATCAAAATAGAAAACAGTTATTTTAAAATAATATTTCATAATGCTATTTATCATATAATACTACATAATTACTGTTTTTACCAGATTTTTGAGTAGAAGACGTTTTCAAAAACAAAAGAACCTTAATTATTCCAAACTTTTGACCGACAGTATAATAATAATAATAAATAGATTGAAATAGAAATACATTTAAAAGATAAAAAGCTTTTTTATCAAACTGCTGAAAAACTAATTGCAAGCTTTTCAGTGCATGGAGCTGGCTGTGTTGAAATGAGGAAAATAATTGGGAATGTCTGTACACAGTCCTCCAATGTATTCAGAAGAAGGAGATGGCTTTCCCGGGAAAAACTGTCCAGGAGGAGATGTTTTGGAGATGTACGGTTCCTCCTGCGACCAGGGTGACAGTCCCGCTGTGTGAGGCACCTGATGAGAGTAAAAGTAACTGGACTGATTGGAGAGTAAATTAAAAGAGCAGGGCGCAGAGAGAGGCAGAGGCACAGAGGCAGATGTGGCGAAGGAGGAGGCGGAGGTCATCTGTTCACAACCCATTCCATAATAAGCTGCCTCTTGGCCGGACGGGAGAAGGAGTCTTTCCGCTGCGGGACCGACCGAGCTGAAGTGGCGCGAGCTTTGGGACAGAACCGACGCGGTGTAGTTTTTGTGGTGAGCCGCGGGGTTCGGGTGACGATGCTGGAAGGTCACGAAAGGCGGGACGGGCCAGTAAAACGACCCTGCGAACGCCAGTCCGGCGGTGGTGGACGCGGAGGTCAGCCGCGCGCCTCTCTTCATGGCCAGCTTGGCTCGGGACGCCGCGGTAGACCGGCGCCTGAGTTTCCCGGTGGTTCCGCCGATGAACACATCATCACTGGACGGGTCCAGCATCCAGTAGTTGCCTTTTCCGGGGTCGTCGTAGTGGCGCGGGACCTTGACGAAGCACTTGTTAAGGCTCAGGTTGTGTCGGATGGAGTTCTGCCAGCCCTGCCTGTTTTCTCGGTAGTACGGGAAGTTGCCCATGATGAACTCATAGATGCCGTTGAGGGTGAGCCGTCGCTCCGGACTCTGGCGGATGGCCATCATGATAAGCGCGTTATAACTGAACGGAGGCTTATCGGGTTTACTCTTCTTCTCCTGTCCATCAGTTCCTTCACACTTTGGCTCTCCAGCTAAACATTTAATTGCTGGGTTTGTCCCTATTTTACCCAGCACTGGGCTGTATTTAACCCAGCATTTTTTAGAGCGTACCATTAGAAAACACGCGTTTTAAATTTGCGCATGAAATTAGCCTACTGTAGAAATGAAATGGAGTTTTATGTTAAAATACACGAAAGGCAGATTTTTTATATCAAATTAAACAAGAGCAACATCCTATTCAGATGACATTTACCAGTAATTTTTTCCTTCATTAACTTAACTGCAATTTAAATTAGAAAGAAGAATTTGCAAACGAGTTTTACATTTTTGTTATGTAATTCAGAACCCTTCATTTTTGGATTCTGTGCTTGCATCTTCTCCTATATGAACCTAACAGTGTGATGGTCACCACACTCTAAAAAATGCTGGGTTAAATACAACCCAGTGCTGGGTAAAATAGGGACAAACCCAGCAATTGGGCTGTTTTGACCCAGCGGTTAGGTTAAATGTTTAACCCAACCTTCTGGGTAGTAAACCAACCGCTGGGTCAAAACAACCCAATTGCTGGGGCTGTCCCTATTTTACCCAGCACTGGGTTGTATTTAACCCAGCATTTTTTAGAGTGTAGAATAGTAAAAGTGCAATGACTAAATAGACAAAGTAAAGTAATTATATTTATACATATTATTGAATATTAATATGTAAAATTATCTGAAAAAGGAAATACAATAGGGGAAACAGTAACAATAAATATGAGTTTAATGATTAAAACACAGGCACAAGGACGATCATTGACTGTGCCTCATTAAAAGACATTGATGCACAACATCAAATGTCACTGGGACAAAAAGGTTTCAAAAATAGACAGGCATATTTGCAAACCTCTTCATTTTTTAGGAAATCTGACACCCTCGCCTAATGGCCACACCTGATTACTAATTTATTGCACGCTACTGTACAGTCCATATGAACTATGTGTTCGGTATGGAGAATTGATAAATAATAACTTAATTGTGATTTAGGAGATTTCAAGAAGTCTAATATTTAAAGAAATCATCTGTAACATATCTCTCATCCATAAATCATAAAGGACTGTTAATATAGGATTTCTATTATAATTTGTATCCAATCCTAAAGGAATCAAAAAGATGAATCCTCTTACTGGATAAACAGAATTTTCTATTTTTCATAATTTAATTCCCCAGTAGGACTCTTAATTATGCCCTTCAGAATTGGTTAAAATTTTTGATAAAATCAATCCATTAGTATTACTTTAGGAGATTTTATTAAGGGATTTTAACAAGGCACACAAGACTGTAACATGTAATTTTAGAGCAAAATTAAACCTATCATACATTTTCACATTCACACATTGCTACACACACAGCAGGGATTTAATGCAACGTATATGCATAGAAAAGAGATCATTGGTTTTGTAACTGGTCTCTTAGTTTTGGTAGTAGAGCGTATAAATATTCCCCCGGACACTCCGTTTTTGCCACGTCTCGGTGTCCCTCAAGCACAAAATTGGGCCATACATGACCGTGAAGCACTCCAATGTGCAGCAATCTCAGCAGAGCAGACTGTGCTGCAGAACTGGGCATTTCATCTACAGGCAAAGAGAAATTTTCTTTATAATGCGTGTATTTTTGTTCATTTGTATTGTATAGTTTGCTTCATTTAGACAAGTCATTACTTCATTGCCAAAGTACAATTCAATTCTTATGCACGATCTCTATTTCTATTTACAAACCCACTAAACATCACAACAGAACAATAAATAATATATAGTGTGAACGCCACAAAGTACAATAATTAAAACATGAAATTTAATGTGATAATAGAAGTAGATGCGTTCTCACCATTGAAGTTGCCCATGAACGCGATGCCAACAGAATTTAAGTTGTGTTCCTTTGCATGGGCCCCTACAATCCCCCATCCTCGCCCTTCATACACCATCCCATCTCCAGAGATCAGAAAGCTGGAGAAAGACAGACAGAGTGGATGTGTAATGTATAAACTGGAGTCAGCCTTGTTATGTCAGGAGAATTTAAACAGGACAAAACATAACTTTTTGTAAAAAAAAGATGAAAATATGTGATTATTAATGAATAAATAAATGAATAAAACACCTTTAGACAAAGTCTTGAGGATCTACAGGAGACTTTTTGTATTACGTTTTTTTTTTCAGATGACAGCAAAATGGCTTCCTATATGCTGATTACACCTCACGACTTTTGCTTTTGAATATTCATAATATTTTAAATTAGAACTGCTTCTGTTTTGCTTTTATTTGTTTTAACAGTAGGCCTAATAATAATAAATGCATTGTTCCAATATTACTTAAAGAAGTTCTGTCTATTAATGTTACACCACCTACACATTTGTGTTTTTTAGAAACTGAAATAGAAAACATCCTTCAAGTATGTATTAGTTAGTTATTTCAAATCGCATTTGTATTTTTATTAACTAAGCAAATCCGAACAAAAAGAGAGCAATGTCATTGATCCATATACTGTGATACTGAATGATACAGGCTAGTCATCATGATGTTAAAATATTGAAATTCCAAATTCAGACAATACTATTAAAATACTAAGCATTTCTGCAAAATAAATTTTCAGTCATTCTTGAGAAGTGGGACAAAACCCACTTAAAAAACCATAAATTTTTATTGAAAAAATAAAACTTTGTACTCCGACAAATGAAATTACATTGATGTATCTTATCTGTACTAAGCTACTGAGCTATGCTTTGATACAACCTCCAAACTTTTCTCTTTTTTAACAAAATGTGCTTTTTTACCTTGGACTGTGTAATATAATTTCAACATTCAAAACACATTCTCATGTTAGCAGACAGATTACACTTTCACATGCGACCAACAATTCCACAACAAATATAAAATATCATAATGCAATATTATCAAAATATTCAACTGACGGAGGTGACAGAACTGACGGAGTTGACAGAACTGACGGTGGTGACAAAAACCTGAATTCGTAGAAATTTTAACTATCAAATACATTGATTCAGTCAATTACTGTATTAAAACAAACACAACAAACAGTGAGTATGTTATTGTTTATAAAGCTTTTAATCAAGAGTCACATTTAAGTATTTTGATATATCATTGGAACACAA
>NW_015505800.1:704848-705266 GCF_001515645.1 Sinocyclocheilus grahami | reverse complement strand
ATAATAACATATATAGAAGGTGCACAGTGTCATTCACACAGACACTAAACACCATCATGGTAACACACATGAAACTGAAATAATGCAATAAACATTCATTTAACAACATGAGTGTGTAACACACAACCCTAATATACAAAACTGATAAGAAAAAACTAAGAAGAAACGTAGTTATTTCAACAAAAAAACATGAAATTTGAAATGTAACGCAGGGAATTCTGGGAATGTCAATTTACGGTTATTCACTGTAAATTATATGGTCTTTTTCACTTCCAAAAACGGTATACTACCGTAAAATTAATGTCCAATACATGGAATGTCCAGTACAGTTTTTCACCGTATATAATAGGGGAATTTACCATTAACCATTTAACAGGTTTTTACTGTAGCATTTTTACAGTCTTTTACCGTTAAATTC
>NW_015505800.1:698214-704761 GCF_001515645.1 Sinocyclocheilus grahami | reverse complement strand
GTGCAGTGTTGGGGTGCCTCCAGGACCAGGGTTGGGAACCACTGCTTTAGAGTGACCCCTGATATTCCCTGATTTTATTACATTTTATTGAATGTCTGACGGTGGGGACGCAACTTTAAAATCTTATGAAATTTGCATGTGTCATTAAAAAACAACCTTGCTTTGATAGGAGATATTATTAAGTGTTGCTTTTGATAAAACAAGCTCTTTTTCATCATTTAAAAAAAAATCATTTTTATCCATTTTATTGCATATGAATGATTGAACCCTTCTCTGTGGACACACTGTCTGTTTTAGATGTAGTGAGAGGACATTAAGAAACACAGATTTGGTATAATAATGAGAAAATTAAATTGAAGGTGATAATTGTGCATTAAATACATAAATACATTCTATTATTAATCCCTCATGACATTTAAAATTGAAAATATTTTTTAAAGCTAATAGCAGTTACCCTTGCTGGACCTGTTTTGTCCCACGTCTCTAGAATGACTGAATTACAAACTATATTAAGAGTTTAATTACACTGTGATATAAAGAACGGTCCGATATTAAAAGTAGTGTTTTGTTATCTTACTTGTAACCGATATCGTCGAAGCCCCGCTCTTGCATGTGCATGTGTTGGATGTGAGCGAGCTGAGAGACGCTGTCGCAGTACCGGAGCGCTGTGTGGTGAATGATCACAGTCTGTGCGGGACTCTTCATCTCTGTCCTGTCCCGAGGTTCCACGGCGTTCCAAGCACGACGACACACTACAGCTACTGCGAAACAACAGTGCGATCAGATAAACATGATGCTAGACACTTCATATAGGCTACTATGCGCTCGATCGCTTGTGGACGGTTGCTTTTACCTGCGTTCATATCCACGGGCTCTCCAGGTGTGTGTCCGTTCATATTCCCGGCGAATGTACATGACTTGCAAGCGTTTAATAGCCCTGAATGGCTGGGAGGGACTAATATGTTGAGCTTCCGCGTACTTTCCTGTCTCGTGCAGAAATTCAGTTCGTGGGTCCTACAGGCAGAAATGAAGAAATTCTATACTACACGGGCTTTTTATAGATCATAATGGAAATGCCACTATGAATAGGCGATATTTTACCATTGCAAAAATAACAGAAGTAACAGCTTGGCAGAGTTGCTTAACATAAAAAGTGGTAGCCACTTGCATTAACGTTTCGTGCAGTTGCACAACCACTTCTCTAAGTACAGTGGAAAATAAGTCAAACCTTGTGAATATTCTCTTGTTGATGATAAATGAATTTGTACTGTGATTGCATTGAGCCAGAGGCAGAGCCGTGCTGATTTTCAGAACTACAGCATGATTGCCAGGGTGAAATTGTTTTATGTAGGGACAAACCCAGCTATTGGGTTGTTTTGACCCAGCGGTTGGGTTAACCCGATAGCTGGGTTTGTCCCTTTTTAACCCTGCCATTTAACCCAGCATTTTTTTAGAGTGTAACAACACATTAAAACACAGTATCTTACGTCTGAGAAACATTTGACCAGACGTTGTCATTACGCCTTTTACAAACTTTCCAGGAGGACTCGGAAACTCTGGGCTCTGCGTGTCAAGCAACAGACTGAAAGCCGGCCAGGAGCAGCTTATATGACTGGAGCGGACCGACAGTTTTTAAAGCATTCCGTAGTCACTCAACGCCAAATCCACTTTATACTCTCCACATACAACTGAGAGAAATGTAATTTAATTGCATTTTTTCTGATAAAAATTGCTATAGGTTTGCTGTGCTTATTTGTTTGGCTGTACAATATAGTCAAACTTTTGATGATTATATACTATTAATAAAACTATAAAACAATTGTTTTTATTACTAAATGCAAATATAAAAAAAACTATATTTTAACATTTCACTGTGATAATTCAAAACGAGTATTTAAGAAAATTATTTGTACAGTACAACTGTAAAATTACAAACAAATATTTATGGCTGTCTTAATTTCTTCCTTTCCAAATGTTGAACCATCAAGCTTTTGTTCTGGCAGGAAACCGGAGAGCCCTTAACTCTTCTCTTGTTTTAACAATAGCAAATTTATAAGCTCTTCTCATTACAAGTTTGTGAGGTTGGTTGTTGCATGGAGCATTGGTTGCATTCCCAAGTGCACATTAAAAGCGACCCAAACTCAGAGCAGATGCAGAGATGAGTTTCAGAGTTTGTGCGGAGTAGCATTTAATTTGAACCGAGCTGAAAACAACAGATCATGAGCTGCTTGTGTGCAAAAAGAACACGGTGTTGCACTTCACTCTGAAACACTCAGCTCATATTTAATTAATTAAATCACAATTTTGATAATCACACAAAGTCATATTACATTTTGGTTTTATTTCAATTAACTGTGCAGCCCTACTCCAAGCCACCATGGAATAAAAACTGTACCCAGAATCCAAACTCAAAACGACAAATTTTCAAAATAAAAACTCAACTTTTTATAATCTTTTATTACAAACCTTCCAAAAAAAATACACTGTGTAGAATTAAAATGAAAAACTATAAACACTGCGTCAAAGGACGAGTCACTGGTGTTTGCGCATGAATCTCATACTAAAATTAAACACCAGTTTATTCACATTGCATCAATGACCTACAGTTGGGTCACCGACAAAACACGTCCACTCCACAACAGACGTCCCATAAACTGAGAAATAATGTTCAGGAATGGAACAATAATGACTTTATCCTCTTCATTCTGTCCATCTGTGGCCACAGTGTGGGGCGGTGCAGACATAGTAAAGCCTCATGGCATCCTGCATTCAGAAAAACAAAACACAAAGTTCAGTTTTTATCCTAGATAGTATTTATGATATTGCTGTAATAAAAAATAAAAATCACATACAGGAATTTATTTTATTTAAAGTCAAAATAAAGACCTTTTTTTACCATTTCAAACACTTAGTACCAGTCACAAAATCTGTCACGTGGAGACAATGTATAATGTGCATGAGAGTTACCGTTAGTAGAGGAGAACAGTGTTCAACAAACACACTGTAAAAAATTTTTTTTTGAAGATATAAATTATTATTGGAGTACATTTTACAAGCAAATGTGATTTCAGTATGTCTCCTTCAAAATTTCATGTTTAATTCAGTGTGTTTACTAGCAATTTCTGAGTGAAAACTGTTTGAAAATATATATTTTTAGTGCAGTTATTAAGACTACATGGATCTGAAAGTGCTGAAGAGCAGCAGTAAACAGTGATTGTGCGTGTCATTACCTCAGCCTTCATACTGTGAGACTGGAAGAACACCGCCTCTTTGTGGCCACATCTAAAATCCCATTCATTATGAAATGGACCATCATGAGCTTAAGGGAATCACATTAATACCATCATTAATATATTTCTAAATCAAGAAACAACTTTAACTCTTACTTTGGGCAAGGGTGGTCCTCCGTCCGAGGCAGTGTCGGATCTTGAGCCACGTCTGCAATAATCTGAGTGAGTTCACTGGCGGAGAAGAGGGACTAGGTTAGAGGTGTCTAGAAAAACCTCTTCAACCAATAAACATTATAGAATAATCCAGCCAGAGTTAATGGTGGTAGGTAGAACATTTATGAATATATATATATAACTTTTTTTTTATTAGGGCTGGGTTGATAAAAATTGATTAATTGATCTTAATTTTGATGAACTGATTCTTAAAATCCCAAGCATCAGTCTTTTAGCCTGTGCTGTTTTCTGTTGATGCGTGAACAAAACTTCACTAAACAGTACTTGTACTTCTAATAATAGCAGTGAGCTTTGTGCTTTGTACTTTTGTTATGAAACAAAGTAAAAGGTTACAAATTCAGTCAAGTTGATCACATAATTCAAACAATAAATGTCATTTTGACGCTCTTTAATTAGCTTTCTGGCATGACATATAGCTTTAACTTTGTCCTCTTTACTACTTGCTATAGTATGAAAAAAACATGAATGAATATCAAATGGCATATTAAAAGATACAGTACAACTTACTGAAATGTATCATCATTTCAACCGCGGAAAGATATCAATTAACAGCTTGTAAACAACGTTATGTAACATAACATTTACAGCAGAAAGTCATTCTACAGACATGTTAGTCTGGGTGACACCTTGCATTTTTACCTCAGACTAATGCATCGCCTCTCAGTAAACAAAACAGTACCCAGTACTCACTCAACCTCATGGGTGATTTTGTTCACATAGATGCAGCTGTTATCGGCTTCTTGTTGATAGTCACAATTTCTGCACTGAAAACATACATGAACACAAATAAGGGATGGTTCTGTCCAATAATAAAAATCAAGTTATATAGAACACCGTTAAACCACTTTTAACAACTATCAGCTTAATGCTCGACTGTAAGCATAACAAGTCATATGCATGACAGATCACATCTGTTAATTAGATCTACTAACTGTAATCATAAGTCAATTCATAAACACGCTATAAACATTGATTGAACTCTCTCACATGGTCTAAAAGGACAGCTCATGCACATAGATTTGGCAAAAATAACTTACAGCATAGAGCAAGATGCGGTTTTCTTTATCCTCTTTGGGATACAGCATGTTATTACTGTAAAAACAGAAAGATTCATATGAGACCGGCTACTGCCTTCAAAACAAACACACACGAGTTTGAGCCCCTATCCAGCAAACTCCTCTACACTCACCACTCCTGACAGAACCTGATGCCCACAAAACCAGGTTCGTAGGTGCCACCTTCCAGATCCATTATAAAGATACCGTAGCTGTATGGTAAAGGCTGTAGAGAGAGATATAAAGGCAAGGGATAAAGGATAACGGTCCTCCTCCACTCCGTCGAAATGTCATGGAACAGTAGTTAGTGCGCATGCGTGATCTCCGGTTAGTGCTGCTCAGATAAATCACAGCGTCTCGTCGTTGCGGAGGACAAAACGATGTTTTTCCGGCGGAAAGAGACGGCGTGTCATGTTTTTAAATTACATTTATTCTAGATTATTTATACATATTGCTGCTATTTTATTGGCATTGCATTAAGCGACTTAACGCTTGCGCTGTGTTGAAAACCCTATAACACCTTTGGTTTGGTGGCCTTTTAAAAATCTTTGTAAATTGTCAATTTGTTTTCTTTCAGCTAGTACAGTTTTTTTTTTTTTTTTACATTTTTTTATTTATTTAATACGATTATTGTTGTTGTTAATTAATTGATTAATATATTTATTTATTATTTTGTTTGTTTGTTTTGTTTATTATACACCAGTGTAACATAGGTGGGGGAAAATCCCCCAAAAGTACAAAAATGATCCAAAAAAAAGTAAAAGGCATGTAGTTATACCCTGAATGCAGTGTTGGGGGTAACGCATTACAAGTAACGCGAGTTACGCAATCAGATTACTTTTTCAAGTAACTAGTAAAGTAACGCATTACTTTTTCATTTACAAGAAAATATCTGAGTTACTTTTTCAAATGAGTAACGCAAGTTACTTTTTTCCCCCAATTCTCCTGTCCCCATGTTGAGAGAAATCAGAAGATGTTACTGTAGTTCTAAAATAAATATGAATATGCATTAATTCATCTCACTCACTCACTCACAAAAAAAAATACAGATTCAATATTCCTCAAAATGAATAAAAATAATGCAACTCAGAATATGATGCAAACCTGCAATGATTAAATGTTAAACAACACAAATATCCTTTATGTATTTAATCCCATTCTATTAACCAATGTCTTTGCTTCTGACCTTCGATGATCCAGTTCAACCGTACTAATAAGCTAAAATTACTCTAGACAAACATTTGTGTGTCTTTTTTTATTGCTGAAGTGTGTTGAAATGTCTTCTTCTGCGTTCTACGGACGTAAATTTACTTTCCCTTCAGCCTGAGGCTTATTCATTTCACTTTTGGTGTGAAAAGGCTTTTATATTTGCCAAAAATATAACTTTTATATTTTAAAAACAAACAAGCAAGCCCTGTCCAGATTTAAAAAGCAACGCAAAAGTAGCGTAATGCACTACTTTCCATAAAAAGTAACTAAATAACATAATTAGTTACTTTATTATGGAGTAACGCAATATTGTAATGCATTACTTTTAAAAGTAACTTGCCTGAATTAATTAGAGTCAGTAAGTTTTAGTTCAATGTGATAACATTAACTAACATTTTCGAGAGGAAAAATCATCTCCGACTTCAGGTCAAATTAACCACACAACATGAGACTCAAGCCTAAAACTCTCTCTTTCTTTGGGAATAACTCTCATGTCATTTATATAAATACTGAATAAGTTTATACCTTATACCACTTTTACTAAATACAACGTCTTATGATTGTCTTATGATTTCCTTAAATAATTACAACCATGGAAAACATGATAATATTATGAATTTATAGTCGCCTATAGCAGGTAATCTAATCAAATTAAAATGCATGCATTTAATTCTGACAACTTTTTATGGAAAACCATTGTAGTGAACACAAATGAAAGTTTATTTAAAATGTGTAGTACATTTTCAGATTGACAATTCTTATTTAAAAGATTTAAACAATAAAATATAATAAAACGTTTTTTTATATATATATATATAT
>NW_015505800.1:687492-697319 GCF_001515645.1 Sinocyclocheilus grahami | reverse complement strand
AAAAATTTATATATATATATATATATATATATATATATATATATATATATATATATATATATATATATATATAATTAAATCAGGAACAATGAATACAGTTGTGTTATAAAGGCTTACCCCAAGTCATGTTTTAGAAAAAGTAATCCAAGTAAAGTTTAATATAAGTGAAGTGTAGGTCTATATTGGGTTCAAAGAAATTGTAAAATTATAGTTTTGGTATTTTTTAAAGCAGATTATTAAATGATGTTCACTATTGATTCATTTTGCTTGTTCACTTCATGGTCAATTTTATTTTACAACATTTGGAGCCATACAATCAAGCATAATGCGATCTAGACAAGAGAAATTGTACATTATGTAGTCAAATTTAATATTTGGATTCGCATTATTTTGTGATGTACCAGTATAGAGGCAGAAGGAAAATGTATGCATGTACTTGATACAGTTCAAGTATCATTCTTGGCCATAGGGTGGAGACAAAACCTAATTTACCAGAAAGCATACTGTATCTAGTCTGCTCTCCAGGTACACAGAAAAACACAAATAAATGCTAACGGTCTTTCACATTATTCTATAAAGTCTAAACATTTCATGTATTAAACTGTTATGAAAAACACATTCTTGGCAAGTATGTACTTTAAGGGATAAAGAAGAACAAACATCCAGATGAAAGACAAATGAAAGACATTTATAGATACCCATACAGTATAATGAGACAGCGCATACATAGGTCATGTAATTTTCTCTCAAAGAGCATCAATTGATGAGTCAGGATCAACAGTTAAGACATATGGTAAAATATTTACTCAGTGTGACCAATCCAATCTTAAGTCTACCATCTAACAAAACATGTTGAGAAGCAGTAACAGCTGTAAACCATTTTGATTGTAAATGCTGACAGAGTGTATTTTAATCAGTGTTAACTAAAAAACATTCAGTGTGCTGCCAAAGAAATCAGTTTCTGGTTCACTTATAATGTTAGCCAAAGTTGTTTTGCGCCAAAAACAATGATAGTTTAATTGTCCATGATCATTTTCCACCCTCTCTCTGGCCCTTCCTGTTATACAGGAAGCGAAGTAGCAGCGTAATTACAACAGCAGCTTTCTATTGTGCTTTCACACATATTTTTTCAGGTGTGCAATATACAGTTAATAAAGTGAAATTTTGGGTTAATGATTATTTCCTATGTCAGGGGTGTCTAAACTCAGTCTTGGAGGGCCAGTGTCCTGGAGAGTTTAGCTCCAACCCCATTAACTTTACTCACGACACCAAAAAAATACTTAAATCATTTGGACTGAGTCAAATTTACTGTTTGTTTTGCTGCTCCATATAAGTCTACTTTGAAAAATTTCAGTTCACTGAAAACTGTCATTTTTATTGAGCTTGTTGAGAGAGAGAGAGAGAGAGAGAGAGAAGGGAAATGCTTTATTTTTTATAGCTACTAGAGATCATTAAGCATATTATGCATGTCAATATCTGTCCAGAAACTGCCTACAGTAAATACAGATTTATGTGCGGCTATGGGATCAGCAATTTAACAGAAGATATATCATATGTGGACAAAAAGCACCCTGAGAACTGAAAAGTTCTTGATTAAAATGTCTTGCACTCTTATGTCTTATGCACTAGGTCAGTCACTGTATCGAATCTGACCGCTGTGCATAAAAGATGATACGAAGGTATGCAGGCTGAGGAGAAAGACAGAGGAAGCAACAGATGATTTATTCCTAAACAGAACAGACACAGCTAAATCTCACAGCACACTCTAGGGAACACTTGAGAAAAAGAAGTGTGTTTAGTTGTACTGAATGTGTGCTTGTAGTGTACCTCAAATCTTAAAAGTATATTTTTACATGCAGATAATATAAAATTAATGAAACTAAATGTCACTCAAGTGCACTTTAAGAGAGTACACTTTCATTGACTATGTTTCTTAACAAGTGCACTTTGTAATAATGTCAAATTAAAAGGTCAGTAATCATTAGGAGTAACTGAATGAGACTAACTGTTGACAAAAAGACATAAACGACTTTTTTTAGAGATTATTTTGACCTCCATTTATTCCTCAACTGTGCCCTGATGCTACCATGATGGGGTTTTTGTAAAGAATTGAGTCTCATGCTAGAACTGTTTAATTGCATGCAGTGAGTCAGTCCTTTTTACCATTTTGTGTATAAACTGTAATAAAATGCATTAAATATCAGAAATCTCTCTATAAACAGCAAAAAAGAATCACATGGTTCCAAATGGCAGTATGTTATTTTACTACATTTTCTAGAGTGATTATTCACCAGGTACTTACAGATCAGGTGATGCCAGGGAGATAAATAGAAGTGCTAATGGATACACTTGTTAAAAAGACGTTCATTTTAGCATCATTTTATTTTATTTAGTACTTATTTTAGAAATAATATACTATAAAAGAATATACTTAAGTGGGAACTGAATAAGTGTTTTTGGAAACTTAACTGCATTTTAATTGCATTTACATGAAAATGTATTCTAGTTTAAATTTATATAAAATTCTGAACTTTACAGTGCTTTTTTGTCCCACTTAAGTAGGACTTAAGTACATTTTTATATGTAATTTTCCGCGATTTTCTGTTTTTCAAGTTTTTTGAAACTTGTCTGCCATGTATTTAAATATATAATTAATTACACAATTTCAAGAATGAAAAATTAACTTTAAATTTAATATTGTAAAACACTACCGTTAAACTGAACAGTTTTACAGTTAAAATTATTTACTTAAAATTAAGTACACAATCAAGTACCTTACATGTGCTTTAGTACATCAAAATAAGTACACTTTTTGAAAGCATGACATAAGATTATTAAAATGTAATGATTTAAAAGTTCTTTAAAGTAAAACATTGTGACATTAATACAAAGAGCACATGTTAAGAAACATAGTACGTAAAACGTAAGTTTACTCTCTTTAATTACACTTGGCCTGCTATGTTATTAATATTATCTGCAAGTACAGTTTTTGCTTTCTTTAATATATTCTTTTAACATTAAGTACACTACAAGCACACTTCTTTTTCACAAGGGTAACAGGGAATGCTAATTAAAAGTGTAGGATTTTAGACAGAGGGCGTGTGGTTGAAGGGACGAAGGCAAGCTAATTTAGCTTAGTCTGGTGCAAGTAAACAATGCTTACAGCAGCGTTAAGCCTATCAAAGCCTTTTAAACATATCTGTGTTTAGTTTTATGGTCAGAAATAGATCATATGTGTTCCAGTTCCCAAGAAAAGACAGCTGACATTTTCAACTGCATACAAACAAAGTCAAACTAAGGAGGTGACACTTACATGCAAAGGAGCTCCATGAATCGAGTTAGTTCATTTGGTTCCTCCTGTCCTGAGTTATCAATGGAATTATCAAACATGTGCAGCTTCTCTAGCCACAGGCCCCCTGCAGCGCCATGGCCGCTCTTGGTTTTTTCTCTTTTCTTCTTTGTCTTCTTCCCTAACCTCAACATGACATTCACAGCTGAGACTAATCTGGCATCCATCAAAAATACATGACTCACTGCCCTCCTCCCATTCATCAACAGATGGAAATAATTTTTATGATAACAGCACAAAAAAAACAAAATATGATTAAACTGGGAAACCATATTAAATCATTATGAGAGGCTTATAAATTAAAACACACACAGTGGCAGAGAGACGTCTCTCCCTGAGTTCTCTTGTTGGCCTGAAGGGACAGTTTTGGGGCATATGCTGTTGACCACACTGAGCATGTGACAGCTAGAGTTTGAGACCACCTTCACTCATCACCACAAACCACAAGTTCAGTTGTGGCGTCCCTATAGACCAATTCACACCACACCAACAGACAGCTGACCGAGTATAAAACATCACATTCCAAGACCCGACAAACACAGATTCAGCATGTTCAATCGGCGAAAACAAGTGCTGACAGGGGTGATCCGACAAAACCTGATGAACGCGTTTCTTGTCATTTGTTGGCGTCTGTCTGGGCAGTATGAATTGATCTTAAAGGGATAGTTCACCCAAAAATGAAAATTTGACGTTTCTCTGCTTACCCCCAGGGCATCCAAGATGTAGGTGACTTTGTTTCTTCAGTAGAACACAAACGAAGATTTTTAACTCAAACCTTTGCAGTCTGTCAGTCATATAATGGAAGTGAATGGGAATCACGCTTATGAGAGTAAAAAAAAAACATACACAAACAAAACCAAATTAAACCCTGCGGCTCGTGACGATATATTGATGTGTAAAGACACGAAACGATCGGTCTGTGCAAGAAACTGAACAGTATTTATATAGTTTTTTCCTCTGATTTACTGCAATGTCCGAACTGTCCTGAGCGCATTCGCGTCTTCTTCTTCAGCCGGCAGATCGCAGACTTATAAGTGCATTACCGCCACCTATCTCTCAAATGGACCATTGACACTCCTAATTGAGATTGTGGATAGAGTGTCAATGATCCATTTGAGAGAAATGTGGCGGTAATGCACTTATAAGTCTGCGATCTGCCATAAAGCAAGAAGAAGAAGAAGACGCGTCACGCGCCCGCTGAAGAAGAAGACGCGAACATGCTCAGGACAGTTCGGACTTTGCAGTAAATCAGAGGTAAAAAACTATATAAATACTGTTCAGTTTCTTGCACAGACCGATCGTTTCGAGTCTTTACAGATCAATATATCATCACGAGGCGTAGGGTTTAATTTGGTTTTGTTTGTGTATGTTTTTTTTACTCTCAAAGGGGTGATTCCTATTCACTTCCATTATATGATTGACAGACTGCAACGGTTTGAGTTAAAAATCTTAGTTTGTGTTCTACTGAAGAAACAAAGTCACCTACATCTTGGATGCCCTGGGGGTAAGCAGATAAACATCACATTTCCATTTTTGGGTGAACTATCCCTTTAAGACAACCTGATCAATGTATATGTGTGAACACATTCAATATGTGTAATTTAGAAGTATTTGTGCACATGTTCACATGTTCAGTGGGAATTAAGTGGATAATTGGATTGTTGTCATTTGATATTGCTGCAGTCTCATGTGAGTGACAAGTTGTCCCACCCTTGAGCGTCCCCCACAGAGTTGTCCCCCACAGAGACTATGGAACTTTAATTCAATTAAAATCAGAGAAGATAAAAACGTAATTCAATTCAAATTTAACAGTAAGGATGGGGACAAAGAAACTGGTTGATATTCTGTTGTAAATCAAGCATTTAAAAATCATTGTAAAAGTAATTCTTCATAAACTTTGTTGCTGTTGAATTTAAAAATTATTTTTCAGTATACAATAAGCATAGTTAAATCTGTCAAATAATGTGACTAATTTTAGTATCTGATTTTTCTTCTAAAAATTCTATCAGCCAAACCATGTAGAAGTAAAATATTTATCTAATGTAAAGTCAATTCTATTTAAAATCCATTTATTTCATACTAAGTATAGCTAAAATCTATTATCATATTTACTGACATACCACTCGAGACTTACTGATATATAAAATTATAATTAAACTGTATTTGGAGTACTACTTGTGCACAATGCACATTTCTTAATATTAAGCCAAAATGTGTTTTAATGTCACTATTATTAAGGATTGTATGATCTTTGAATAATATCGGTCTTTAAGTGCAAGATATTTAAAGTGTACCTGAAGTATACTTGCAATAGTTCCAGTTTAGCACAATCAAATATACTTCAGTCTTTAGTTGGACTTCAGCACTATGTCCGCACAATTAAAGTGTATTAAGTACAAAATTAGTTGTTCCAATTTAGCATACTTTAAGTATACCAGTTTAGTATACTAAAAGTACAATTGCAGGGTATTTTTATTAAGTACATAAATATGTAAATGTGTTTGTAGAATATTTAGAATGAAATAATTGTATTTCAAATACATTTTAGTACATGTATTTTTCACTATGGAAGATAAAGATCATAAAAAAAAGATAATTAATATAAGTCTGCATGACTTGGCCAAAAAAGTCATATTGTATATAAACACAGTGTTGCTCTTTACTCTAAAACATTACTCTAAAACATAAAGCAGCTGAAATTAAATTGCAGCGTTTTTACAATCTTCTCACATTTGCAGCCAGGAAAAACATATTAATGAGATGGATAAGTTATAAGACTCCGACTATATCTGGATGGCACACGATTTTAATGGAACTAATCCCACTGGAATATTTAACATGTTTAGTTAATGGTCAGCCATGTAAATTTTATGATGTCTGGAAGCCTTATATCAGTAATCTAGGGATTGATTTGTCAGCTATCCTGTTGAAGAGTTTTCCTATTTATGTACCCCAAGTGAGCTTGCATAAGATTTTGAACTTGTATTGTACTACCACTATGTATTTAGTGTGGTTATCCACTTAATTTTTGAGTATCTAATTTTTTCCTTTTTAGTGGCCTAGGACAAATCTGCTTATTCTTACTTTCGCCGACTCCCTTTTTTATGATTATGGTTTATATTCATGTGTGTTTTGTCAAAGTTGGAAAATATTCAATAAATATATTGGGGGGAAAAATGCAGCTTTTGATCTGATAATCGTGAATCAGATTTATTTCAATTGATTATGCACCCCCATTTGTTCATTTTAATGCTACATTGATTTAATTCATTATTAGCTTCTCTTCACCTCACAAACCTCAGCAGTTCCTTCACAAACCCTCAAAAGTTTGAGAACCCTTTTTGGGAAACCTGATTACTATATGAATACTAAGTCATGAGACAAATGGGACAGAAATGGCCCCATTGCCTCAGAAAGTGCCACAAATCTATGCATAATATAACACAAAATGAGTTTGGTGTGTATGCGTATATCTCTGCCCACAGTAGGTACATGTGACTGTGGATACACATGTGTGTCCTACACAGCCCTGTGTGACACTATGATATTTCCTGTTTCTCCTCCACATTGTCTCTATGGATGTGCTGTATTGTCAAGGTGCTGTAATAGGAGTCCTAAGTACTGTAAGTATATTTACTCAGGTGGTTTCAATGGAGGTTTTGTGTTTAACAAGAGAGAAACTAAGAGCCCATAAGAGCTCCTAGGGATTATAGTGATAACTGTGTGAATATGCACAATCATATTTATACATATAGGCTGTATGAATATGTGTATGTTGTGGATATTGCTAATTAATCTCATATATATATATATATATATATATATATATATATTTTTTTTTTTTATATATATATATATTTTTTTTTTTAATTTATATATATTTTTTTTTAATTCCATGGTCTGTCTGAATACTGGATTCTGATTGGCTGGCGGGTATGCAGTAAAACCGTTTAATGCACAGGTAGTTCCAAGTCAGTTGAATCACCGTTCTATATTAATGGGCTGCTTTAATTGATGCACACTAACCAACACACATCACTCGAACACACACACACACTGTGTGAGAGATCGCAGATTGAGCTGCACACACATAAACTTGTTGTCAACGCTTCGCTGCAAAGAGTAATACTAGTTTTAACTTGTCTATAACTTGGCAAATGACCATGGAATAAGCGGGATAATCACCGGCTGGATTTTTAAAGGATTTTCTTTGCCTCCACATCGTGCATTTACAATCCTTTAATGCACGGCTAGCCGTTGATTATCCCTTACATACTGCATATACACACAGATAGTCTTCTGAGAAAGAGAAAACAACTCAGAAGTTTGGAACATTAGTACCTTTGCTCTTTGCTTTCTTTTGTCTGGAAGATGTTGTATTGCTCCTTTGGGAGATCAACTCTGTTTCATCTGAAAGAAAGAAATGTGTAAATTACATCACTTTGCACTAAATGAGGTTACATTACGCCCTTTAATGTCTCCCGGTAAGTGTTGGAAAAAGAATGATGAGATGATCATTCTCATAATTTAGTCTCTTGACGCATTCCACTCCATAACATTACACACTGCATGTATGTATGTATGTATGTATGTATCCCACTCATACACAACTGTGTACTATAGAACTCTGAGGGTGTATTAGGTTTTTAAGAACAGAAAAGTCATAAGAAAGAAGTCCTGTCTTGACTTTTTAGGATAAAACTAGTCCTTGATGATGAAACGAGTCCCTGAGGCACAATTAATTCAGCAATGACCTACTATTGATAGAATGAATTAGGTGAAAATAGGCAAACTCACATACACACCTGTGATGGATGTGGTCCTGTTTTGGATCGCTGCCAGTTTTTGGCTGTTTTCAGCCACAGGTTTCAGCAGCTCAATGGCACCCCCACACTGCAGCTCATTGCCATTGATGTAGACCTCCCTAAAGATGAGGCTTGACCAATGAATGCATTTAATTTCACATTAAACTATAGAGTCTGTTATGCGTGACTTTTAAAGATCAGAATAAGATGTTAGTGGTCCTTGTTCAATACACACAGACAACAAATTAGGCCCCTATTTATCAGTAAATGTTTATGAAAAATAAGCAAGTTCATTTTCTTATTTTCTCAATTGTAATGACTTGCAAGTAGGACAGCATTAAGACAGATGTTTTAATTGTTTCTCAGTTTAAATTAAATTGGTTAATCATTCTTACAGACCATCAGATTCAGTATTGAAACACTAGAGGAAATACCTGTGTTTATGTGAACTGAATAAAACAATTAACGCATCACCTTGTGATGCAAGATGTTTCTTGAGCTACAAAAGCCCTCAAACACATTAGCTCAATCTCTTTTTCATTCTCAGTTGATGAAATCGATTCTTGACAATACCCTATGCACTTTGCATCTGAAAAGAGCTTCAGTTTAACCTTTGTAAAGTGCATTTTTTTCTACAGAACCTGGAGTTTTATAGGCATTTTCCATTGGAAAGCGCTGTGTTATGAAACTTACATCTTCGGAACATGCTGATTTATGAGCAGCTTGGTCTCCAAAAGGTGCACTCAGGATGGCCATGTACTTTGAGATGATGTCCAAATTTCTAGGTACCTGCAAATATTAACTTTATGCACACTCGGACTGCTCTTAGGGGAGTATTGAAGCTCAATGTGGATACAGTTAGATGATCCACATGCCTTATTGTGATGGCCAGCATGGGTGGAAATAATCCTTTTCTGTCTTCCCTTACGAAACAGAAGTTTATTCAAGTGTGCTATTAGTATACTTCTTTTAAACTAAAAATAGGAAAGTATACTTTCAGTCTACTTTTTATGTACTTCTCAGAAATATACTTAAAATTACATTTAAGTATACTTGACTTATACTTAGAAAAAGTCTAAATATATTTGAGCTATACTTGTGCTCCGGGAATCCATGTTTTCATTGTTATCCGGTAGGGGGTGCTATTACATATCTGCTGTACAGAATTTCCAAAACAAAAGCGAAGAAGAAACCGAAACAACAGTTGCTTCCCCATGTAATCTAACACGATCATCAGACATAAAACAGCATCAAAACTGTGTAATGTTATGAATTAAAATGTCGACCCATGAAGAGCTTTGAGGTGTTGATCGACTCCATCTACATTTTGATTATCATTCTGAATCCAATTCATCGTATTTTTTCAGCTTTTTCTTCAAAATGTTGTTTGTTTCTTTCTTTTTTTAATGAAACTTTCCCACATTCAAGTGTTTAAAAAAAAGAATGCATGACGCTAGAATAAAATGTTTTTGTTTACAAGCAGATACCCTGTTCTTTCTTTTGATGTTTTGTATGTTCAGATATTCATATAACAAAATATATACAACGTAATACCTAAATAGGGACATAGTAGTATACTTAAAGTATGATGTAACATTCACTTAAAGAAAACTTATGAGTATACTTGCAGTATAAAACTACTAAACTAGTAGTTTACTGAGACTATACTTCAA
>NW_015505800.1:660735-686984 GCF_001515645.1 Sinocyclocheilus grahami | reverse complement strand
TTGGTTAGAGCGTGGTGCTATTTCATTGTTATATGGTAGGGGGCGCTATTACACATCTTCTGTACATAATTTCCCAAAAAAACGAAACAACAGATGCTTCTACATGTATTCTAACATGATCATCAGACATAAAACAGCATCAAAACTGTGTAATGTTATGAATTAAAATGTCGACCCATGAAGAGCTTTGAGGTGTTGATCGACTCCATCTACATTTTGATTATCATTCTGAATCCAATTCATCGTATTTTTTCAGCTTTTTCTTCAAAATGTTGTTTGTTTCTTTCTTTTTTTAATGAAACTTTCCCACATTCAAGTGTTTAAAAAAAAGAATGCATGACGCTAGAATAAAATGTTTTTGTTTACAAGCAGATACCCTGTTCTTTCTTTTGATGTTTTGTATGTTCAGATATTCATATAACAAAATATATACAACGTAATACCTAAATAGGGACATAGTAGTATACTTAAAGTATGATGTAACATTCACTTAAAGAAAACTTATGAGTATACTTGCAGTATAAAACTACTAAACTAGTAGTTTACTGAGACTATACTTCAAGGTTTACTAAAACGGCTACAAGTATTTAATTAGTAAACTATCAGTATACCTATTTTCACTTTTAGTATAGTTGCAGTACAAACTAAAACATAGATGTAAACTAGTTGTGTATTCAAAGTTTACTTCTGTTATACTTAAAGTATACTTAAAAGTATACTTTTATATACTAGAAAGTGGGTCAATTTAATCCCAAGGAGTATTGAAATAGTACACTTAAAAGTATACTACTAGTACACTGATATTTGTATACTTACTACATAAAGTATACTTAAAAATATACTTGAATTTTACTTAAGTATACTTAATAAAATGAACTTGAAGTATACTTTTTTTGGTAAGGGTTGGTATTGACCACCTCATTGAGACGCTGCCTAACCCATGTCCTAAGAGCTCCATTCTGTCACTTATTGAGCGACAGCCTTTCAAGATGTCAAAAAAACATTTCAGAAAAAAATGTTAGGCTAGAGTTCAGCCTACAACAGGCCAGTGAGCAGTAGGGATGATTATACACAACAACATCACCAGCTATGCAAACATGGTGGTGAAAGGCTATATTACATATTGTAATATTATATAATGTTGTGCGCTATCTGTCACGCCCACTGAAGGCTCGTCAGTAGATCATACGTGCGCTGAAGTGAACTAACCCTGGAACATAACCTGCTCCGGAACAGGTTATCTTCAGAGAGCAAGTTACTATGGTTACTTAAATAAACTGAAAGTAACCTCTGATTTTGGAACCGAAAGCTGAGGTTATCCGCTCACTTATCCTCAAACATACCCGGGTATGTCACATAACCTGCTTTTTGGAATACCTCCCTGCTCCCTACCAGGATAGGTTCACAGAGTAAGTTACCATGGTAACTTACTCTGTGAACCTATCCTGGTAGGGAGCAGGGAGGTATTCCAAAAAGCAGGTTATGTGACATACCCGGGTATGTCACATAACCTGCTTTTTGGAATACCTCCCTGCTCCCTACCAGGATAGGTTCACAGAGTAAGTTACCATGGTAACTTACTCTGTGAACCTATCCTGGTAGGGAGCAGGGAGGTATTCCAAAAAGCAGGTTATGTGACATACCCGGGTATGTCACATAACCTGCTTTTTGGAATACCTCCCTGCTCCCTACCAGGTTAGGTTCACAGAGTAAGTTACCATGGTAACTGACTCTGAGTATAAGTTACCTCTCTTTCAGAAACGGGCTTGACTTACCCTGCTTTCTCGGGTTTGGCATACCTCCCATTCTGAAACGGAAAACCCAGAGTTTCCTTAATTTCAGGGTTCACATACTCAAGAGTTTTCACTTAACCTCCTTTCTGAAACAGACCCCTGAACATTCAAAACATCAAAAGATGAAATCAGCATCTTCAAAAAGCTGGTCAGCAGAAGGAAGCATGAAGTGCTCCAAAATATCTTGGTAAACGTGTGCAGTGACGTTGGTTTTCAAAAAACACAATGGACCAACACCAGCAGATGACATTGCACCCCAAATCATCACAGACTGTGGAAACTTAACACTGGACTTCAAGCAACTTGGGCTATGAGCTTCTCCACCCTTCCTCCAGACTCTAGGACCTTGGTTTCCAAATGAAATACAAAACTTGCTCTCATCTGAAAAGAGGACTTTGGACCACTGGGCAACAGTCCAGTTCTTCTTCTCCTTAGCCCAGGTAAGACACCTCTGACGTTGTCTGTGGTTCAGGAGTGGCTTAACAAGAGGAATAAGACAACTGTAGCTAAATTCCTTGACACGTCTGTGTGTGGCGGCTCTTGATGCCTTGACCCCAGCCTCAGTCCATTCCTTGTGAAGTTCAATCAAATTCTTGAATTGATTTTGCTTGACAATCCTCATAAGGCTGCGGTTCTCTCGGTTGGTTGTGCATCTTTTTCTTCCACACTTTTTCCTTCCACTCAACTTTCTGATAACATGCTTGGATACAGCACTCTGTGAACAGCCAGCTTCTTTGGCAATGAATGTTTGTGGCTTACCCTCCAGTATAAGTTACCTCTCTTTCAGAAACGGGCTTGACTTACCCTGCTTTCTCGGGTTTGGCATACCTCCCATTCTGAAACGGAAAACCCAGAGTTTCCTTAATTTCAGGGTTCACATACTCAAGAGTTTTCACTTAACCTCCTTTCTGAAACAGACCCCTGAACATTCAAAACATCAAAAGATGAAATCAGCATCTTCAAAAAGCTGGTCAGCAGAAGGAAGCATAAAGTGCTACAAAATGTATTGGTAAACGGGTGCAGTGACGTTGGTTTTCAAAAAACACAATGGACCAACACCAGCAGATGACATTGCACCCCAAATCATCACAGACTGTGGAAACTTAACACTGGACTTCAACCAACTTGGGCTATGAGCTTCTCCACCCTTCCTCCAGACTCTAGGACCCTAATTTCCAAATGAAATACAAAACTTGCTCTCATCTGAAAAGAGGACAGTCCAGTTCTTCTTCTCCTTAGACCAGGTAAGTGTAGCCTAGTGAACCAAACTGAGAGACCATTTTGAAGGCTCAGGAAACCTTTGCAGGTGTTTTGAGTTGATTAGCTGATTGGCATGTCACCATATTCTAAATTGTTGAGATTGGAGGGAGAATTGGAGGGTTTTTGTTAAATGTGAGCCAAAATCATCACAATTAAAAGAACCAAAGACTTAAACTACTTCAGTCTGCATTGAATTTATTTAATACACGAGTCACAATTTGAGTTGAATTAATGAAATAAATGAACTTTTCCACGACATTCTAATTTATTGAGATGCACCTGTACATAAATCACATTTCTGAAAAGTATAAAATGTAGACTGAAAGTATACGTTCCAATTTTTAGTTTAAAAGAAGTATACTAATAGCACACTTGAATAAACTTATTTTTCGTAAAGGCTAGTGCTGAACGCTCACTTGACCCTTTCCCCATCCCATTCTCCTGTTTCGACTCCAGTTGTTTCTTGTCTCTATCCTAACTTTCCTATCGCAGAAAGGCCAAAAATATAACTTAAAACAGATACTTGGGTGTACTACACTCAACACATCAAATTAACTAAACATTCAGAGGTGGTGCAACTGATATGGCAGGACAGAGACATTTCTAGAAATTCTTGGAATGTACAGACAAACTCTCTCAGACAGAGTGGAGCTGTCTCTATGCACTGAGTGGTGGAAAGTGTGTGGATGATCTAGTGGATTGTCAAAATAGCCTTTCTTTAAGCCCACATAAGAGAGGGCCCTGTAACTCATGTCCACTCATAAAACCCCTGTGGACCAGTAAGATGTCGTCAGCTGTAAGCAGTCATCAGCTGAAGCTCACATTCATGAATTAATATGTGATGAAATGTTTCTGCAGATGCTGATGGATCCCAGGAGAGATTCATAGGTTAATGAGAAACATAAGCCTCAGTGGTCATAACAATCCGTACCTCACAGGACTGTTGGTGAGGAGTGAAGCTAGCAGAGCTCCGCTCCATGAACCCAAACCACAATAACACAAACTCAGGGAAGATATTTGACTGGCCCCCAAACCTCCAGTCAGCAAACCTTTCAACCCTTCCTGTCCCATGCTGAGCGTAAAACAGACAGGCAGACAGAGAAGAGAGGTGATTATTAAACCTTTAAAAACACACTGAAGATGGGGAAAAAACACTTGCTGAAACTAGTGAAACGAAGTGCTAAATATTTTCCAAAGTATACTCTTAACTCAGTCAGTAGAATGGCATTGTAAGGAACCATTCACACAAAACACATTCTTGTGTAAAAAAGTGGAATAAAATTGCAAGGTCTAGAGACATTTCTTTTAGAAATTCCTTTAACTTCTTTTAAAGTGAGCAATGCATTTTTATACCAGTGTGTCAGGCGTGAGATGCTGCAAAAGAAACAAGATGTGAGTGCAATGGTCAAACACGTCGGTCTAGTTAATGTTTACATGCAACCAATGGAACACCAGCACACTGAAATGCAAAAATATGTTCTGTGTAAAAGGCCTCTAACAAATAGTAATTCCAGCCATGCCAAAGTTATGGGTTTGAGGATAATGGCGATTAAAAAAAAAAATTTATATTAAGTGTTACACTGCTCAGAAATAAAGGTACAAAAGATGTCACACACACACATATATATATATATGTGTGTGTGTGTGTGACATCTTTTGTACCTTTATTTCTGAGCAGTGTAACACTTAATATACTGTATGCTTTGAAGTGAAAACTGAAATGCTTGTGCTACACAAAATGTAAATGCAGTGTACGATGACACTTTCAGTGAACTCGGGCTTAACTGTGAAACTGTGTAAACTCACAGTTACAGCTTCTTTGATCATACTGCTTACTGCGATCTGAACAGGAATTGGGTGTTAAATAGAGTGAGTAATGGCTCTCAGGTGAGCGTGTGATTAGTGAAGGCTGTGTGATCAGTGAATTCAGCTGTGTAAGTGCAATGGATGATGGGAACTGTAGTCCGGAGTGACATGTAACAGTCTGTGTAGTGTGAGAGTCAATGTAATGGTAGAGTGACCTCTATTGGCAATCGGCCGGAAGGCCACGGATAGGATTAGTGACAGTAGTATTGTCACTTTGTGTGACTTTTTTTCCCAAACTTGTTAAATGCAAACCATGCCCCGCAGCCAATTCTGACTATTTTATTGGTCATATCAATCACAGTGCTGATTGCACATGCAGCATTGTGTTGTGCAATTTTTCAAGATTTCAGGATTTCAAAGTGGATCTGAGGACATTCACACAATACACAATCAGATGTCCACTCACCGTGTGTAGTCCAGGCAGAGATTGGTGAGGTAGCTGATGCCTGCAGCCTTACCTAATCTTTCCAGAGACCATTCAGTTAGTCTGCAATCAAGTAGCTCCAGCGATCTGAAGGGATAAACTGTCCTCCCCCTCTTCTCCAAAAGAAGGCACTGTCAGAACAAACACATATGCATTAAATTATGCAGCTGGGTTGGTGAAATGCATCTAATGTGGTGAACAATCATGGATTTTACAATTACTATTATTTTGCACACAGTCAACTCCGTTTACATTACAACAACACTACGACAAGAACCAATAACACTTTAGCATTGATATTAAGTTTTGCACATGCAGACACCACTCCTTTTTTCTACAGATAATGTACAAATTTGGTTCAATTTTGGTTCATTCCATCAAAGTCCAAGAGATTTAAGGCAGGTTTGTACACTCACAGGCACTGCTGCTAATCAGTTAGTCACTCAGTTGGCTTACTGAAATAAATACACAGAGATCAAAGCTCTTGACAAAACTGTTGTGTGTGATCTCTTTCTAACTGTGAGAAAAAGAATAATTACATACATCTGTAGCCTATGTGAAGCTCTCCTTGAATGTCATTCCATAGATTAGTGATGATCTACAGTAGAAAAAAACCTCCCAGAATCTCATCAACATCTTAAAAATGATCGAGGACCCCTTATAGAACTCTCAGGCACGTATTGTTATAACCATCTGACCGGCACATATAAAGCTGTGTATGTGTCAAATTTATATGTTAGATTATCCTAACAGCATTCAAGTGCAGAACTTCAATTGCATGCTTATCCACAATATTGTTATCCTTGCATTCATTGTCTGCAGGTCAGTGGCATATGGCAGTGATTTTCACAGCATCAAAGCTGTTCTGGAAGTAAATCTCACCCTTTAATTGGACATATTTTTCCAATTTATATGAAGTGTGAACATTTTGCCCCTGGAAGGGAATGAAAATGGGTGTGGACCGCAGGATAATAAAAGTATATCAGTAACCATAACATATAACCAGCAAAAGCATGCATTGCCTGAAGAGGGGCCTTTTCATTGGTTATACAGAGTGGTTTAGGAAATGTAATACAATGATATTACAACATAGTTTTGCTAAATTGCACACAGTTTTTGGAAACAGAAACCTGGACATATATTTCCAAGAGGTGAACCATGGTTGCATCCATGGTTGATTTGTTGCTTTTAAACCTAGAGTATACTTCTAAAATATACTTATCAACTTATCACCAAAGGGACGTAGTAGAGACGAAAATGTGGAATAAAGTCGTTATTTTTGTTTTCTTTGCGCAAAAAGTATTCTCGTAGCTTCGTAACTTTACAGTTGAACCACTGATGTCACACGGACTACTTTGTCGATCATCTTGGTACTTTTCTGGACCTTGAACGTGGTGGTTACCTTGTTGTCTATGGGAGGGTCAGAGAGACCTCATATTTCATCAGAAATATCTTAAATTGTGTTCCGAAGATAAACGAAGGTCTTACGGGTTTGGAACAACAACACGAGGGTGAGTAATTAATGACAGAATTTTCCTTTTTGGGTGAACTAACCCTTTAAGTATACAATTTTTTCACTAGGGTATATCTACATTTACAGTTGAAATTAAAATCTAAGGGCCACTGTCCTCCAACTATTAACCAACACCTGAACAATTTAAACTAAGTCTTCAAGATCCAAATTAAAATCTACAGGACAGTGGCTCTCCCGCAGCAGAGTTGATCTATTACCTGCTAGGTCATTTTCAGATTGAGGGCCTTGGCACTCAAAGCCCCCATTGGCTCAAAACAAGGCTGAAAAATGGTAAGACAATGCAAGTTGGCTTCAAACTAAATGTTTGTTGATAGGCCTACATTCTGTACTGTATATATCAGTTTTAAATAATAAAAAAAAGTTTAGAATGTGATTTCATCTCTCAGGTTTTTCTTACAGAAGTTACAAGTCTTATAGTGCTGGAAACATAATCAAAAGTTTTGGCAGTAGCAAGTACATCTCCTGGTTTTAGTCAGGTCTTCATGGGTTTGACAACCCGCCATAGCCTCAGAGGTATTGCGGTTCTTGTTGAAAATACAGACCAGTGGTAGGCAGCCAATCGCCTCACGAACTAAAAAGCACCACCACAGTGATAATAAGTCAAATTTTCTATATCTATAACAGAACAGAAGTGTCTCGGTGGCAAAACAACATCTTCAGTTGCTTCTGGTCTAAGCAAAATTTCACCCAAAAATGACAATTTGATCATCATTTACTCCAATTCCTCATGTCGTTCCAAACTTGTGTGCTTTTATTTTCATGAAACACAAAAGGAGACTTATATAGCATACTGATTTCTCTTTGCCATGCAGCTACAGTGAAAAGAAATTGCATAAAAGTATCATGAAAACATTGTCAGAAATTAACGGGGACTTGGGGCAAAAATGCCTAAACAAATATTCCCCACAAATTTAAGGGGGCCCTGCAGAATTAAACTAAGATGATTACAATTATTGTGTTTATGTTAATGTTATGGGGTTTCAAATCAAAATATGACTTTCTGTTACGAAACAGGAGGTTGATTTCATACTCATATGAGGACACCGGGACTACAAGTATGTTTATTAGCATTTTGGGAGACATAACAAATGAATAGGGAAAGAAATTATGTTTCAATATTCTATGAAATATTATATATTATTATGAAAATCTTGTCAAATATTACTCCCATTATTACACTTCTTTTTTCATTGCATGTTATCCCAAAAACACATTAATATGCAAATTAGATTTAGTTTATAGATACATTGTATATAATGTGAAAACCCGTTTATGGCCATTTTACACACATTTTGCAGAAAGAAAAATGATATATCAAATCATTCTGTTATAACATAGTTGAGAAACATCTTTATACAAAGTTTGGTAAAAAAAAAAAATCCTGAAAACTAAAAATGCATTGGTGATTTTAAAAATCAATTGTTTTTGCCTATGCATGTTCATTCATGTATTTTTATTTTAATTTTAAATTGAGTCCCGATGTCCTCTACCGAGGACATAGCATAACTTATGAACGAAATATCATTAAAAAAATGTTTTTCCTTTTTTTTTAATGCTCTAAACAATGTAAAGACATGAAAAAAAACTATTTTTTCCTAAAAAATATTTTCTCGGGTCTTAAGAGGTTATACAGTACATACCTCAATATATATATATTGTGTTCCGCAGTAAAACGAAATGCATACGAGCTCGGAACGTAATGACAAAATAAAGTAAATGACAAAATTTAGATTTTTGATTAAGTGTCTTTCAGTAATCTTAACAATCCAAGCTAAAAGTTCATACATTTTGAATGGACTTGAATTTCAACTTCTCGGTTTCCAGCCCACTTCATTAGCCGCATTAACATAGCATAACTTATGAACGAAATATCATTAAAAAAAATGTTTTTCCTTTTTTTTTAAAGCTCTAAACAATGTAAAGACATGAAAAAAAAACTATTTTTTCCTAAAAAATATTTTCTCGGGTCTTAAGAGGTTATACAGTACATACCTCAATATATATATATTGTGTTCCGCAGTAAAACAAAATGCATACGAGCTCGGAACGTAATGACAAAATAAAGTAAATGACAAAATTTTGATTTTTGATTAAGTGTCTTTCAGTAATCTTAACAATCCAAGCTAAAAGTTCATACATTTTGAATGGACTTGAATTTCAACTTCTCGGTTTCCAGCCCACTTCATTAGCCGCATTAACAGTTTTACTCTGTAAAGTACCTTTCTGAGAGGCTCCTGTTTGTCGATGTGGTGAAGAATGGTTTGATTGAGCACAGCACAGGGACAGCTGTCAGTCTGCATGCAGTGATGCTCGTATCTTCTCCAGCGCTCGACACTGCAGACTGCGTCTTTCGCATTATGACACTAAACATTTTTTAGGATATTAATTAATTAAAGACAGTTGATGGGTTAACGTTAGAGTTTTTCTAAGGACTTACACGCATTTAAACATATCTAGCGGCACGTTATCAACTTTTATCAACTTAGCAACATTTCATAGCAATTACTTTTTATAGTTGCACTCTAGCCTACTGATTTTGTGTAGGCTTACTGTATGTATCACATTCCTGATATCACACGTTAAAGGGTTAGGGGAGAGCGGGGCACAAAGTAACACTTTTTGACTTTCTCAAATTGTGTAAATCCACATGGGGTGCAGTCAGAGTATCATTTTTTTTATCCACAGTAATTTCAGACTTGTCTAGTACAAATATGTCGCTTTGTTTCATAATTACAGTGTATACGTTTTTCTTTATTTACCCTAAAAAATTGGAAGTGAAATGTGACAACATGCCCCGTAGGTGGGGTACATTGTAACAGCTGTGGGGCATGTTGTAACATGACCATATGACAACTTAAAGGGGTCATATGATGCGATTTCAAGTTTTCCTTTCTCTTTGGAGTGTTACAAGTTGATTGTGCATAGATAAGATCCCTGAAGTTGCAAAGATTAAAGTCTCAAAACCAAAGAGATATTCTTTATCAAAGTTAAGACTCTGCCACGCCCCCTAAAACGGCTCATTCTAACACGCCCCCACATATCTACATCACTCTGTGGGAAGATTTGCATAATGCGCCCAAATGTGCACGCAAAGAAAGAAGGCGTGGTTTCAGTAACCGCAGTTAGTGTTGAAGCAGCATGTCAAGGAGACGCTGTGTGTTTCTAGGCGAAAGCAAAAGCACTTTATTTGGCCTTCCGAAAGTAGATGCATTTAGGAATCTTTAAGATTACTTACAACAGAACAGCAATGCATTTTATGGACGACCGTTTCGTGAACCTAGGAGAGGAGGTAATTCTGACTTTGCTATGACAATCTGGTGCTTCTGAATCAGCTACTGTTTTGTTATTGATTAAATATTTGCTATTGACAGTTCAAATGCGGAGTTTTATGCATTGTGTGTGTGTGAGAGAGAGAGAGAGAGAGAGAGAGAGAGAGCGAGAGAGAGAGAGACAGGGTCACATCACAGTGGAGCTAGTAAATGCTGTAAATTTGGTTATGCTAGCATGTGTGGAAATATTTAAACCACGTGTGTTACAACTTACCTCGCATTACTTTGTGCCCTGCGCTCCTAGTTCACCCAAAAATGAAAATTCTGTCATTAATTACTCACCCTTGTGTTGTTCCAAACCCGTAAGACCTCTTCGGACAATCTTCAGAACACAATTTAAGATATTTTTGATGAAATCTGAGGGCTCTCTGACCCTCCCATAGACAGCAAGGTAACTACCACGTTCAAGGTCCAGAAAAGTACACTCATGACTAGGCTGTTTTGAGCCATTTAACACTACTTCAAGCTCTCTTTATCACACATTGTGCAATTTAAGTTACACTATGTACAGTAGATTCACATTTACAAGGTTCCATACAGTCATGGAAAACATGGAAATATTAGGAATTTTGAAATTGTTATTTCCAGGATGTTATTTCCTGGAAATTTATAAAATATTGAAAAGTTGTGGACGTTTTTGTTGTGAATATTTTTTGTTATTATATTTTATCTGTTTGCAGACCTGTTATACTCATATTATCTTATACATTTTTATCCTTAAAAATGTGTTTTTTTTTTTTACGTAATTGTTACGGAGCTGACAAGACGTGAGACGTGTGGATCCATTCGCAAAGCTTTATTGTGGAGAAGACAGAGACATGGTCATAAAGCAGGCAGGGTCAAACAGAGGCAGACAGGTATATGGCGGGCAAGACACAAGAATCGTCCTAGGGCTAGCGTGGGTCGACGATTGGCAGACAGAGTCACAGGGGCAAGGCTAAAGGGAGAAATCCAGGAAAACAGGCGAAGATCGAAAACGGCTGAGGCTGGAAGGTCGAAAACGGCTGAGGCTGAGGCACAAATGAGGGCTCTGTAGTCTAGCTATCTGAGATATGCGCTAAACAATACTCGGCCGAGGGAAGGGATCAGAGTGAGTGTTAAATAGTGAGGGAGTGATATGAAACAGCTGGGTGCAATCAGTGTTACCAGCTGTGTGCAATCCGTGCTGAGTGCAATCAGTGCAATGAATGATGGGATATGTAGTCTGGGTGATGTGAATGATGGGTGATGTGCAACAGTGTGTAGTGCGAGAGTCAATGAAATCGGAAAGGGTGACCTCTGATGGCTAGCAGAAGTAAATTCATGGACCGGATTCGTGACAGCAATATAGATAGATAGATAGATAGATAGATAGTTAGATAGATAGATAGATAGATAGAGCAATTTGGTGCTTGTTTGTGAAGTGTTTCAAGCACTTTAGCATTCTGCCCTTGACCTTGTAAGGCTTGGGAGGATCCATCTCCCCTGGTAAGTCAGATAAGTTGTCAGGAGTTGAGTGTATGGGTTTGTGTCTGTATGGTATTAGGGTGGGTGCTTTCAAAGAAAAAAATCTATTTTTATACGAATTTGAAGCATATGTGTGTGTCTCAGAAGACAAATGCAGATGCTACTGTCTTTACTCAAAATTTCCAACATTTGATATAAGAATGAAAAGTTTAACCCTCATCGACTTTAGATTGTGTCTGATGGTTAGTCTGTGATAAACTTATTTTAGACCAGGGGGTTTCAAACTGGGGTCTGAGCAAGGAGTTGCAAGAGGGTTATCATTATTATTATGATTATTTTTATTATTATTAGAGCTGTCCCATGTTAACTGTAAAATTGGTCAGTAAAACAAAATTTATAGCCAAAAGCCCTATGCAGTTTTACAAATCTACCATTACTGTAATAGTGGGTATTATTTTCCAGAAAATATTTTAATAGTTTGATTTGGCATCAATACATTTATAATATAAAAGCCACATATTTACATTTGTGGACAACATGCTCATAATATTGTGCTTTTTCTATGTTTTTATGTATAAATGGGTCTTTACACAAGAACTGTAGCTTCCTTTATATTTTATGAAGGGTGTTTCTCACAAGGGCATAATCATATTTGGGGTCCTTGGCATCAAAACGTTTACAATTACTGTAAAGTCAAAGAAACTGTCAAAGAAGTCAAAGAGGTCAAAGAAACTGCACTGCAGTTTTGATTTTCAGGAGGGGGCAGAGAGGAGGGTATTCCAGGATCATGACATTTTACAGATTTGTCAGAGAAAGTCAAAAAGCATATGTTTTTAAAATGCGTATGGCCATGTAAAATATTTATGCATTTATTGCCATTTTATTTTTTTTTTCCAAAATTCATCCCAAAATATGGCAAAAATGTGTGTAAATGTGTGTAATTCATTGATATCAAATTATAAATGAGATTTTTCTGGTTCTGGCTTTCGAATGGTCAATAAAGCATGTGCTAAAATCCAAGATATAATAACAAATATGACACAAAACGTATATGTTACATATAGCCACATTCATGTCTTTGATTTTATTAGCCATGATTACTATATACACAACCTCTTCTACTGTACCGCTTAACTGAAATAACTTTCTGTATAAGTAATCACATCATGCATTACTAGGGCCGTTTTATGCCTGAAAAAATCTAATTACCTTATTCAAAAATATGTATGGTGGAATTTAAAGTTTTTATAGCAGCAAGCTGTTTTTTTAAAAATTAATATTCCATAAAAGACAAACTGATCTGGAACAGTCCTGTAAAAACGGGAACAGTACTGTAAAATCTAGAATTAGGTTAAATGGTTGTGACACAATGTGAGTTGTCACACTGTCTGGTTAACCACTTATAAATTAGAGGTGACAAATTTAAAGGATTTATGTGAGAAAGACCAATATCCAAATAGAAATATCAACACAGATTGTAATAATGGCACTCTTTACTTACATGTTGGATGTTAAGGAAAGTTACAAGCATCCTCAGTCTCGTCTGTTTTGATTCGTGCAGAGGTCACTGGCCTCTATGAAATCTGAGATGCTGTTTTTTAGTGAACCCACACTGACCAATCCTGACCATCACTGAGAATTCCAGATATTCTTGCTGCAGGCAAAGGAAAAACATTACCCACCAAGCTCTTCACACCTATCAAATATATCATGTATCATTGTGTGAGTTTAAACACCCTGCAGTACGCACATGAGATTAATAAAATATGTCTCATAAGGACAAAGATGAATGCAATATGGCCAGAGATATAGGCAGCTGAATTTAAATGTCTAGTTATGCATAGAATATAAGCTTTAATCACAATACAAAGTCATTTTTCACTGCTAACTAGGTCCACCTGCTATCTATCAAAGAGTATGTTGAACTACAGAAATAATTTACAGCTTGGCAGGAATGTGACTCCTAAATGAATCCCAGCTAGAAAAGCATTTGCTGCACACTTAACAACTTAACTAATTCAGAAAGGCCAGAAACAATACAAGTGTTGTTAGTTTCATAGCACCCATTTTGAATAAACATGTTCATACCTCAAGCCAAATTTTATATTAGAAAAATGCTGTATCTATGTAGCTCAACACTATAGATTTATAGTATTTGTTGTATATTAGGCCAAATAGACACATCTGAGCCACCTCCCATAAATTATATTTTGCAAATTTGATACAAATTAGAATTATAACATCACATGGGTGAGTTCTCCTTTTAAGGAACTCGAACCTCTAGTGGACACTATGGGGACTGCCGCCAGAAGGACGGTGTCTGAAGCACGTGTGAAACAACTTCAATCCCACCGGCCCACGTAGCCTGTGATGTCACAGGCAGGCGCCCGCAAGTATAAGAGGGTGCCTGTCGAACACGTCACCAAATTTTGTTGTCTTCAGGAGCCGTTTGTTTGACAGTGCGTGTGAAAGTGTTATGGAAAAAACCAAGGCAAGTGAGCGTTTTAGAAAGAGTGTGCCTCTGTGCCCGAGGACACACACAATCTATACGTTATGTGTCTTGGTGAGAAGCATGCACATTTGGTTCTCAAGGGCTCTGAATGCGCTCATTGTGAGAAATTCTCAATGAAAAAGCTCCGTTCACATTTTCCCCTCTTCTCAGGGGATGAGGGACAAGCATCTGCATCTCATGGTTCAGGTCCCGCTGCTGCCGAGGCACAGCATAGACTCGTGGGGTTTGCAGGTCAAGCTTGCAGAAAAGTTTGAGAAGGGTATGGACCTTTCGAAAGCTACCTCTGCAAGCTTGGGTGCTCAGCGGGATCCAGATACTCTTTCACTTCGGTCATCTGATTCCGTGGATAACGCTACATTGGGCTCATCTAGTGAGAGTAAGGACGTGGATGTGGTTGGTGATGGAGATGAAAGTGTGAGCACTGAATCTTCCCGACCTAACTCCAGTCCTGCATTCAGGGAAATGCTGAAGGGTGTATGTGGTAGCAGGTCAAGCTAATGGAGCCTTGTACACTATGGCTGTGTAAGCTTACCAAGCTGACTTAGAGATCTAGATTAGGGCAAGGGTTTGACACCTGAGGTAGTTAAGAAACTGCGCCGCACCACAGACTTGGCTCTTCATGCCACTAAACAGACTGCTGCTGCCATAACAACTCTGCAAGGTGAATATGAATTATTGAATTTTTATGAAAATGTGTGTGAAATGTTTTGAATTGAAATATTCACAGCTTAAATAAACAACTATATTAAATGTCAGACCCTAAAAAGGCAAACCCTGAAAAAACTAGGCATGAAAATGCAAGCACTGTTAATGCAATGCATTATTTTTTCAGTTAGTGCAACATGCTTTTTTTGTTTCAAAGACATCAGCAGGTCAAGCTAATGGAGCCTTGTACACTATGGCTGTGTAAGCTTACCAAGCTGACTTACTTAGAGATCTAGATTAGGGCAAGGGTTTGACACCTGAGGTAGTTAAGAAACTGCGCCGCACCACAGACTTGGCTCTTCATGCCACTAAACAGACTGCTGCTGCCATAACAACTCTGCAAGGTGAATATGAATTATTGAATTTTTATGAAAATGTGTGTGAAATGTTTTGAATTGAAATATTCACAGCTTAAATAAACAACTATATTAAATGTCAGACCCTAAAAAGGCAAACCCTGAAAAAACTAGGCATGAAAATGCAAGCACTGTTAATGCAATGCATTATTTTTTCAGTTAGTGCAACATGCTTTTTTTGTTTCAAAGACATTTGTCATTATTTTTCTTCCATATTATTGCCTTTTGTTGTCACAGAAGAGCAATACACTGTAAAAAATGACCGTGAATTTAACGGTAAAAGACTGTAAAAATGCTACAGTAAAAACCTGTTAAATGGTTAACGGTAAATTCCCCTACTATATACGGTGAAAAACTGTATTGGACATTACATGTATTGGACATAAATTCTACGGTAGTATACCGTTTTTGGAAGTGAAAAATACTGTCACGTCCCAAAAACATTCAAGCTGGCGGTTATTAAGCCTCTTATTAAGAAACCACAACTAGATCCTAGTGAACTGGCTAATTACAGACCCATCTCAAATCTTCCTTTTATGTCTAAAATTTTAGAAAAAGTTGTGTCTGCTCAATTGTGTAGCCTAGACAGTCAAATGTACCCGTCATAAATCTTTTTTTTTTGTCATTCTTAAAATGTTTTCATTTATCTGACATCCTCATAGCAGATATGATCAAGCTTCAACATATGGATATGTGTTTTTAGGGTGTAAAAGGTCTATTTAATAAATGTACCTTAATAAATTAGATAAAGTGAGAACTAATTTGATACAAATACATTTTTAAAGATAATAACAATAAAAAATTAAATTGAAAAATAAATACAAAATACAATACAAGTAAAAAAAAATCTGTCTGTAATTGTCACAGAAAAATGATGTGTCATACATTGACATTTTGGACGATTGTAGCATCACCAAATACTCAAAAGGTTTAGAATATAAAGCTTGCAATTCACTCTACATAATGCATGTCACATAATTGTCATAATTTGAATCATTTAATATTTTCAAAACAAACGATCACTGAACAAAGTTCAATGCAGAAAAAGCCAAGATTTCTTCCTCCTGCGGCAGATAATGATTTCATACGTAAACTGAGTTTTGTCAGTCAAGAGGGGAAACCTATTTATTTAAGCAGATTTAAACTGTATTTATGTTATTGATTTGCAATCATTTAAAAGTAGTTAAGTCCTAAACTCTCTCTCTCTCTCTCTCTCTCTGGTAGATGCAGTGAGGATGAGGAGAAGAAAGGCTCAATGGCTGGTTTCAGGCATGTTAAGTCTGTCTTTGCTTATTGTAGTGATGGGCATCTACACCAGCACACGCACTGAGAGCGTCAGCATCACAGGATACATTTCAGGAATTATTGTAAGTGTCATAATCACATTTTGATTCGTATTTGGTGTAAATGCAGAAAAATTGGTAATTTTTTTAAAAATAGAAAATATTTATTTGTTGGTTTATTCGTTATTTGTTGCTTGTTTGTATTTGTTTTCTTTGGTATTCTGTCTAGCTATGAGACCCATTGACATTCTTGATCTTTTTGTACATACCCTGGGGAGCTAGAGTTTATTCTGATCTCAATGAAGATTCCATTCCATCCAGCGGGATGAAAATGTACTTATGTCTCATTCAGTCAAACCATAATCAGATAAGAAAGTAGTCATTTGAAACTAATCGTTTGTCAAGAAGAACACTAATTTTGGTCGGAGCAGTAATTCCCCCAACAACCCAAGCCAAATCCACTGCTCTGACTTTATTTAAAACTCATAGAAGTTGCCAAAGTAGATAGAGACCAACCAAACCTTTCCAAGACAAATTTTCATGAGATAACCACACAATCTGAAATAGCAGGAGAATCTCACGTTTATCTGAAATACAATTTATAAATGCAATTTTGGATAAAGTCATTTTGGATCTCACCAACCCTTCTCAAAATACTTAACTGCACATAGATATTGACTTTATGATTTAGCCTGGGCTCAACATAATTATGGTTATTGTCAAGGAAATTATATTTTACAATAATTGCTATAAATTAAACAAATATAATTTAAATGTCCTTTGGAAATATGTGCTTGATGTGGGTTTGTGTAATTTTCTTGGTCTCTGATTTCATTTATAGAATCGAGTAACACAAAGGAACATTTTAATTTCTCATTTTATGAATATGACAGTTATCATTTCCTCTTCAGGAACTCGAGCTGCGTTGGAAAACGCTAGGGGAACGCCTTCTGTGACCACGCTCTGAATAACATGTGAAATCAGTCCAATAGCTGAGCGTGACGTCACGGGCGGGTGACGTCTTGACCAGGAAGCCATAAAAGCACGTGCCCTCTGTACAGAAACTGTATTTCTGCGGAGACCGCCAGCCCGACCCAGCTAACTGCCCGTTTGGTACAGTTCTGGAGTTTCTGCAGGCCTGTTTATCCGCAGGGTTGACCCACTCCACCCTAGAGGGCTTCGTGGCGGCCATTGCGGCCTACCACGCCCCTCTCGGTGGCCATTCAGTGGGAAGACACCCTCTTCTTACACGTTTCCTCTGTGGAGCGCTGAGGCCGAGGCCTCCGGCCAGAGAAGCTTATGCTAAGTGGTGGATCAGGATGCTATTCCATAGCCTCGGGTCAAGATTCACTCCTCCAGAAGTTGGCCTTCAGGATGGCAGGCTCCGCCTACTTTAGCCACACTTCTGTTCTCTCGCCCTAGCTGTGCAGTCTTCCACATTAGGCAGAGATTTGGAAGTCTGGCGGCGTGGACATTCTCGTTGCCCTAGTGTTTGACGCCGCTCAAGTTCCTGAAGAGGAACGTCTCAGGTTACGCATGTAACTAACCCTGGTTCCTCGAGGGAACGAGATGCTGCGTCTCGGTGCCATACTTCCGGCATCCCTGCCAGCGCTTGCCTCATTCCTGAAGCTGACGCTGGCGCCGCCGCACGTGCTTTTATAGCTTCCTGGTCATGACGTCACCCGCCCGTGGCGTCCCGCTCAGCTATTGGACTGATTTCACATGTTATTCAGAGCGTGGTCACAGAAGGCATTCCCCTAGCATTTTCCGACGCAGCGTCTCATTCCCTCGAGGAACCAGGGTTACATATGTAACCTGAGACGTTTTTCACATACTCAGCAGCCTTAAAGCGTTGGCACACAACTGAAAGTTTTGCAAAATTGTGGGCAAAAAAGGTGCATTGTATTTTGTCAATTGAGTAGCAATGAATAAATCACCAGTGGTGGAAAGAGTACTGAAAATTTGTACTTAAGTACAAGTACTGTTACATTGCTGAAATAATACTCAATTACTAGTAAAAGTACTGGTGTCAAAACAGTACTTAAGTAAAAGTACAAATTACTCTTCTCAAAAACTACTCAAGAGTACTAGTTACTTTTTAGCTGGCGATATTTAATGAATTACCAAAAAATATTCATTCATATCAAAGATCTATGTGGATAATAGCTATTTTGAACAAAACCCTTTTATCTTGACAAATTTCGTGAAATTGGTGGTCACAATACAGGAATTTCTGACTTCAATACCTTGAAAAATATCAATATTAAAGTACCATTGAACCAGAAACAAACCGGAAGAAAACAACAAACTGTGCCAATGTACACCTACAATGTCATGTAATACTGAAACAATTATATCCCTAACCTTTATCTCCATACTGAAATCCCAGATGGCCAGACAGTGATTCAGCTAAAATATTAGTGTCTGAGACACTGTGAGCATGGAGACTGTACACAGAACCACCTTTTGGGTGACCCGGTGGCTAGAGCCACTGCCTCTCTGCCCTCATTGGCTGAGGTGCCCCTCTTGAACCACCCAGCACCCCCACTGAATGTGACTGGCCCCCTCGGTGCTCTACCAACACCATTGGGTTAGAGTAAGCTACTGGAATCTGCTCTGTCAGTCGCTGACAGCGATGTGGAGTTTTTCAAATAACTTTACCACAGACCACGTCTCTGTTCATAAGGTACGTAAACACCTTAAACAAATATATTTTGGAAAATAGCCTCAATATTTATTCTGAGTCAATATTTATTCTGATTACTTTCGTGTGACTGATCAAGTTATTATATGTAAAGCTAGTATGAGTAACAAAATGCATTCCCTATGTCCAGATATGACCGCAATAATAATGCAAAAACTGACACTTCAAATCAGCACATTGGTGGGCGGAGTTAGTGTAAATAGCCTCTGCCAAATATTAAATGCTATGTCCCTAATTGATGCGGGACTCAGTTTGTTCCTTTTTTTTTATAGTATTTTTGGCCATGCACCCCTCAATTTTCTGATAAGAAAACAGTCAACCATGGGTGGCAAGGCACTGTTAAAAGATCTCCGGGACGAAGTTGTGGGCAGGCACAAGTCAGGAGATGGATACAAAAAAATTCAAAGGCTTTATCAATGCACAGAGTAGTCTATTATTAAGAAGTGGAAGGTATTTGGTACAACACAGACCATTCCTGGATCAGGACGTCGGAAACTGGTCAGAGAGGCTACCAAGAGGCCTACAGCAACTCTGAAGCAGTTGCAGGAATTTATGTCATTGTGCAGGTCATTGTGTACATGAGACAACAATATCACAAATTCTCCACAAATGTGGCTTGTATGGGAGGGGTGCAAGAAAAAAAGCCACTCCTCAAGAAAGGCCACATGCAGTCACGACTGAGCTTTGCCAAAACGCACTTTGAAGATTCTGAGCCAGATGAGTCTAAAATTTAATTATTTGGCCTCAGCACCAAACAATGTATATCTGGTGGAAATCCAATACAGCTCACCATCCAAATAACAGCATTCAATAAAGCATGGAGGTGGTAATATCCTGTTATGGGAGTGTTTCTCCCCATCAGGTACTGTATCACTTGTCAGGATAGAAGGAAAAATGGACGTGGCAAAATACCGTCAAATTCTTAAGGAAAGTCTGCTGCCCTCTGCCAGAAAATTGTAAATGGGAAGAAGGTTTACCTTCCAACATGACAATGAACTAAAGCACACAGTAAAACTGACCACACAGTGGTTGAAGGAGAAAAAGGTGAATGTCCTTGCATGGCCTAGTCAAAGCCCAGATTTAAACCCCATTGAAAATCTGTGGAATGACTTGAAGACTGCAGTCCACAAATGGCCACCATCAAATTTAACTGAACTTGAGCAGTTCTGCAAAGAAGAGTGGGCAACTATTGCAAAGTCTAGACGTGCAAAGTTAATAGAGACATATCCTAACAGACTAAAGGCTGTAATTAAAACAAAAGGTGGTTCAACAAAATACTGACACAAGGGGTTGATCCTTTTTCCAACTTAGTGATTTTGTTTTTTTATTTTTTTCTGACATGGTGTATCTTTTACTTGGATGTTATAAGTTGCCCTGAGTAAATACAGCTGGATGAAACAAAAACTGTGTCCGTCTTCATTTCAGGCTGCAAAGCAACAAAATGTGATTATTTTAAAGGGGGTGTGATTCTTTTCTATACCCACTGTACATTGCGTCCTTTTTGAAATTTAAAAACTCTAGTCCCAATTACATAGCAACCAAGTATTCCACATTTTTTCCATTTTCGTCTTATGGGTTTGGAACAACATGAGTAAATAATGACTTGAATTTCCACCTATTTTTGTTAACTAATCCTAGAAGTGTCAGTTGTTGTCTCTTAATAATACTCAAACTTGCATTTTCCCAATCAATGAATTACATTGGTGACTTCATCTGTGAGTTCAAGGCTGCTCAGACATTATAAACAAGGGGCTTCTTGTTGATACAATGTCATATATTATCAGTGGGTTAACAGCAGGAAAAGGAAGATAATAAAATCAGTCTGACAGTGAGAAGTAAACCGCATACTGTGTTACCAAAACATCTCTTTTCCATCTGTGAACTTGAATGGTCTGTGAATCTTTCCACAACTCCAGCAGATACCCTACTGGAGACTTGGACTATTAGTATAGTTTGCAGTGTGTCACCTGCACAAGCTGATGAAGTTTTGCATCCAAAGGGATTGGATCTTCCAATCCGCTATCAGCAGGATGTTGAGGAGAGGGAAGGTTATGTGTTCCGCAACAGCATGTAATCTCACGATCCTTGAAAAACATAGAGTGGATGCCATAAATCATTTAGTTTGAAATGATTTGAAATCATGATAATGATTCCCAGTGCTTGTACAGTCATGCTTATGTTCTCTAGAGTATTTGGCATCATTTGTTTCTCTTTTCCATTCATGTCTGTCTACTGATTGCAGTTGGCGTTTGGATCATTCTTGGGAGTTCTTGGACTATGCCTGGAGGAAAACCGCAAACAGCTGGTAGATATCTTCATAATGTAACATTTTCAGTCTTCCATCATCAGTTGGGTTTTGTCTTCCTGTTTTATGATCCTGCTCAGTATGATACCTTGTCATCCTGCCATGGTCATTTCTAGTTAAGCTTCACAAAACATGTACCCCTTTTTTATTTTCCTTTTTCTTCACTCTGGTTAAGAAAACATTCTAATATCATGCTTCCAACATGCAAATATGTGAAGCACAAGCATTAAAAAAAAACAAGATATCTGTTTTTATACCACAGCACTGCTGAATGCTTGACTCTGATTGGTTGAAATATGTTTCAAGATGTTTATATTTTTGTTTGTGATTGAATGACATTAATTCCATATCACTTGACCACAGTCTTTACAATGTGTTCAAATTTGTAAAATATGGGACTTCAAAAAGCAAAATAATCAGAAAAAGTAATAAATGTCAAAGATAGAGGCTACTGTGTTTGTCATGTATATGGCTGAGACCACACACACAATTGTTCAGAATTTCACACTGGGTTCACTTATTAAGGAAATAATTCTTATATGGAGATGATGATATTTGCTAAAGACCAAACCTACTTCTAAACCTAACCCTCAAACAAACGTGTTAGTAGGTTTAATGAAAAATATCATTTGGCCGATTTGTGTGTGTCCTCACAGTTGGGTTTCTGACATGTTTCTCTATATTTGTGAGGGCATTTTTTAAAAATTTGCAAACTTGCACACACACACACACACAGACACACACACACACACACACATCAGGTTTGTGTTGGGGACTTTCCATCGACTTTTATTGTCTTTAAACTGAGCAAGATATTTTCCATCACCTAACCCAACTACAAACCCTAACACAAACTTTTCTGCATTTTAATTAAGACATTATTAAGCCAATTTCCTTATGAGGACTGTTGATTTCTTCCAGTAATGTAGGTGAATTCAGGGTTTCTCCAATTACTGCTTAGAAACAGCCCAAGATGCAGTATAAGCTGTCTGAATTAAACCTTGTTCAGACTGTCAGTCCATATCCGATTTTTGTGCATATCCGATAGGAATCTGATTTAAATGTTTGACAATGTCTGACATGTTTATGTCTTATGTGGCGTGAGAAAGTGACATAAGCAAAATAGCTACACAAAATCCAATTTGAGACGATTTGAATAAGAATTTGATTGCATGTGTGTTTTTGCCATTCACACTAGCTAATCCAATCGAATAGGCACAAAAATCAGATTTGGACTGACTGTCTGAACAAGGCTTTAGTGACGTAACAGTGATATATACTGTATGTAGTAGCTATGAAAGTACAAAATAAATATCATGATATCAATGTCTATGCTGATCTACCTCGACAGGTTAAAGGAATGGTTCACCCAGAAATGAACATTTCGCCTTCCAAGATGTAGATGAGTTTGTAATACTAAAGAAATTTAGTATTACATCACTTGATCACCAATGGATCCTCTGCAGTGAATGTGTGCCATGAAATTCAGTCCAAACAGCGGATGAAAGTATATCAATAACCCACAAATAATCCACACGACTCTATCAGTTAACATTTTGTGAAGTGAAAAGTGCCTAATTCATAAAAATGCATCCTTCAGTGAAAAAATCCATCATCTGTTCTCCTCTCAAATCAAAATCCACCAACATATTTCTTTCAAAATGTTTTCATTTATAAATGTTGCTCAATCTGCGTATATTTCTCCTGATTCAAACGAGACAACCTTTTCAATAGAGAAAGTGATATTATGGATAGAAGACTTTTATTTTCTATTTATAATATATTTCTATTATTTTGTATTTTAGCCAGAAGCAATGGTTTGAAGTTAAAACATCTCTAAAGAATGAATTTGTTTCTTATGACCATGCAGCTTTTCACTTCACAAGACATTAATTGATGGACTCGAGTCGTGTAGATTACTTGTGGATTCTTGTGATGTTTTTATTAGCTGTTTCGACTCTCAATCTCATGGAACCCATTCACTGCAGCGGATCCATTGGTGAGCAAGTGGTGTAATGCTACATTTCTCAAAATCTGTTCTGATAAAGAAACAAATTAATCTACATCTTGGAAAGCATGCGGGTGAGTACATTTTCAGTAAATTTTCATTTCTGGGTGAACTGTTTCTTTAATGGATGATATAGTACAGGTTACTTTGATTACAATGCCACAACCTTCAGAGTTCAAGGCAAGTTAAACTTTATCAGCTGTTAAATCATATTACTGTTATATGTTAAACCATATTACTTATTATGGAAATAATATACTTGTGATACTATGTGAAAAGTAATATACTTCAGTGCTGTGAGTATAATAACATAATTCCATGATAACTGCCAATCAATAAAAATGTATTACAGTTGAAATGCATATTGATTACAATAAGCTGAACTTTAAAGTGCTTTTTGAACTACTTAAAGAGTACATCTTTATGTGTAGTTTTTTTTACATTTTGACATTTTTTACTGTGCACTTTGTTAAAGTGTGTTAAGAAACAGTCATGAAAGTGTACTCTCTTTAACTACACTTAAGTGGCCTTTTATTTCATTAATATTACATTATACACTCTAAAAAGTGCTGGGTTGTTTTAACCCAACTTTGGGTCAAATATGGACTAACCCAACTGTTGGATTACATTTTTCAAATACATTTTTAACCCTAAAGTTGGGTTAGTCCATATTTGACCTAAAGTTGGGTTATGGCAGCATCTCTCTACTAATAGTGAAGCTGTGGGTTTTAGTTACTAAGAAATATATATGATAGATATGATATATATGATAGAACTTTTCAGTTTCTAAGCTATTTTATTGAGAAATCAGAACAGTGTTGACAATACATTTCCGCGCTGCTGAATGATTCTGTGTGACCAATGTATTTGGAACTTAGTTTACAGCAAGGCAGGTGCAGACGAGTTGTCCAGGTTGGTATGCTGGGGTGTTCCTTCTCTGAGTATCTACAAAGATATTTTGTCTGCGCACTGCCCACTGAAGATGGTGATGAGCCTCGTCCCATACCCTCTCCAGTGATTGATAGATGGCACCTCCGAGGGATTGCCTGACCAGGGGAATAATTGTGGCTGAAAGCCGAGCATGCACTGGAACGGGGTGAGACCCGGTGATGGTTGTCGCAGGGAATTTTGGGCATACATGGCCCAGGCGAAGAATCAGTTCCAGGAGTTCTGCCGGCTCTGGCAGAAGGTCCTAAGGAAGCAGCTGATCTCCTGCACCTTCCTCTCCATCTGCTCAGTTCTGGATGGTACCCGGATGTTAGGCTGACAGTCAAACCTAGGAGTGAGAAGAAAACTTTCCAAGCTTGTGAAATAAGCTGTGGACCACGGTCAGAAACAGTGTCCTCAGGAATTCCAAAATTGCAAAAAAAAACTGGTTAAACAGGGCCTCTGCAGTCTCCATGGCTGTGGGGAGTCCCTTCAGAGGAATCCGTTTGCCTGCTTTGGAGAATCTGTCAATGATAACCAGGATGCAGTTATTTCCATCAGAAGCAGGTAAGTCGGTGATGAAATCCACTCCTAGGTGTGACCATGGGTATCGAGGGTTGGGCAGAGGAACCCCAGAGGTGATTTCTGGGAAAGTAAGTGCGATCTGGAGGGCACCCCGGCGAAGCAGGTTCAATTTTGGAGGTCTCAAAGATTTGTTAATCGATACTCTACTGGATGGGGTTGACAAAAAGAGTGACTTCGTTGATGTCAGAGGGGGCATGAAGTCGGGATAATGCATCAGCTCGGGTGTTCCAGGAGCCAGGTTGATAGGAGATGCTGCATTGGAAACTGGTAAAGAACAACGCCCATCTGGCTTGTCTGGGGTTTTGTCTCTTTGCTTCTCTTAAATACTGTAGATCAGTGAGGGCAATAAAATGTCAAGCTCCCTCTAACCAGTGCCTCAACTCTTCCAGGGAAAGCTTAATGGCCAAAAGCTCACAATTCCCAATGTCATAATTTTGCTCTGCCGGGGATTTGCTGCTGTGACAAGACTGCACCCACTCCAGTAGTAGAAGCATCTACTTCAACCACGAATGGCTTATTGGGGACAGGGTGATTTAGGAGTGGTGCAGTAGTGATGGGCTTGCCTTTTAACAGTGAAGTGAGGGGTGATGTCAGGATACTGTAGTTTTGGATGAAGCTACGGTAAAAGTACACAAATCCAAGGAATCTCTGGAGTTCTTTCACCGTGGTAGGAGTGTGCCAGGAGGTAACAGCAGATACTTTCCCCTCATCCATTTTGACCCCGTTCTTGCTTACTATGTAATCGAGGAAGTGGATGGTACTCTGATGAAAGCTGAATTTCTCAGCTTTTTTTAAGCTATATTTTTGACCTTTTAATGCCTTTGGAGACAGTGGAGACATGATAAGAAAGCATAGGGCAGAGAGAGGGGAGTTGGATTGGCAAAGGGAATCAAACTCGGGTCGCCGGAGGCACTTTCCAACATTTTCTTGATCAAGTGCTGGAAATAGCGGATGATGGGCACAGAACGGTAACAAAACTCAAGAGACATTTACAGTCACACACAGGTGTATTGTGCAAACTGTACTTTTGAGGGATGTTTAGATAGCTATAGAAGAATTCACGTTCAGATTTTTTTTTATATATTTAACTTACAGATTTCAGTTCAAATGCTTCAGTTTGTTTTATATTCTATTTTATTCTATTTTATTCTATCAGTTTAAGTGCTACAGTTTGTTTTGATATTATATTATGTTAGGTCTATATTATAAGCC
>NW_015505800.1:659551-660725 GCF_001515645.1 Sinocyclocheilus grahami | reverse complement strand
TGACCCAAAGTTGGGTTGAACCAACCCAGCATTTTTTAGAGTGTAGGTTGTTCTGGGTGGAGGAGGCATGAGAATTGGCTGGGAAATTATGAGGAGAGTCTCTATTCATCATGATCCGGCTTCAGTAGCATGCTCAACATATCTGGAAAAGATGCTACAAACATAAAAGACTTAAACCAGATACAGACTGTTACATGTCTGTGAAAAGAGGAAAACATAAATGCTGGGTGAGGTGAAGAGAAAAAGAGCATTTTGGTACGGCATGAAGTGTCCAGACAATTGAGAAGAATGTTTCACACAGGGAATTTCATAGCCCATAATTCCAATGTATTGGCGAGAAAGAGTTCATAGACCAGAAAACATTTGTTATCCCAGGGAGATTGTATTTAATAATTTAAAAGGCAATAAACTCCTATTCCACAAGAGCTTGACTAAAGTTGAGAATCTAGTCTCTTAGCTTCCTAACCTGTGTTTCTGTGGACTGGAACCTGTGTTTTTTGGACAAGCTGTTGAGGTACTGCAGTTTACGATGAACATTAACGGGATAGTTCATCCAAAAATGAATATTCTGTCAAATCGTTTACTCACCCTCATGTTGTTTCAAATCTGTATGACTTTCTTTCTTCTGTGGAACACAGAAAAGCATATATTGAAGAATGTTGGTAACTAAACAATTGTGGTGACTATCTGCTGCCATTGATGGAGAAAAGGCACTGAGACATTTCTCAAAATATCTTCTTTTATGTTCCACAGAAGAAAGAATGCCATTACCGTTTTAATTTATTGCTTATTTCAGAATAGTTCTCCTGTTCCCATTGCATATTTCTCTTTAAAAATGTATTTATTTCAATTTTTGCTATGTTAAAAAAAATCCTGCCCACAGACAATTACCCACAGACATGCCTTTCTGTGCTGATCTGGGCCCTTTTGCATGATTGTTTTCTTTTAGTTGCCAAATCTCAGATCAATACAGTTTTGTGTAGCAACAACCATGTCTAACACTAGTCATAGAATATGATACATTTCTGATAATTTTGTATTCTTATCTGTAAGGGTTTGAACGACTTCAGATTTTTAAAATTTCTATGATGAAAGTCGAGTCAACTAGTCAATTAGACGCTGATGACGTCATTAATGAACAAATAAGCCTGAACCTTGAGCTGAGTCTCGAACA
>NW_015505800.1:657749-659350 GCF_001515645.1 Sinocyclocheilus grahami | reverse complement strand
ACAGTGTTGACAATACATTTCCGCGCTACTGAATGATTCTGTGTGACCGATGTATTTGGAACTTAGTTTACAGCAAGGCAGGTGCAGACGAGTTGTCCAGGTTGGTATGCTGGGGTGTTCCTTCTCTGAGTATCTACAAAGATATTTTGTCTGCGCACTGCCCGCTGAAGATGGTGATGAGCCTCGTCCCATACCCTCTCCAGTGATTGATAGATGGCACCTCCGAGGGATTGCCTGACCAGGGGAATAATTGTGGCTGAAAGCCGAGCATGCACTGGAACGGGGTGAGACCCGGTGATGGTTGTCGCAGGGAATTTTGGGCATACATGGCCCAGGCGAAGAATCGGTTCCAGGAGTTCTGCCGGCTCTGGCAGAAGGTCCTATGGAAGCAGCTGATCTCCTGCACCTTCCTCTCCATCTGCTCAGTTCTGGATGGTACCCGGATGTTAGGCTGACAGTCACACCTAGGAGTGAGAAGAAAACTTTCCAAGCTTGTGAAATAAGCTGTGGACCACGGTCAGAAACAGTGTCCTCAGGAATTCCAAAATTGCAAAAAAAAACTGGTTAAACAGGGCCTCTGCAGTCTCCATAGTTGTGGGGAGTCCCTTCAGAGGAATCCGTTTGCCTGCTTTGGAGAATCTGTCAATGATCACCAGGATGCAGTTATTTCCATCAGAAGCAGGTAAGTCGGTGATGAAATCCACTCCTAGGTGTGACCATGGGTATCGAGGGTTGGGCAGAGGAACCCCAGAGGTGATTTCTGGGAATGTAAGTGCGATCTGGAGGGCACCCCGGCGAAGCAGGTTCACTTTTGGAGGTCTCAAAGATTTGTTAATCGATACTCTACTGGATGGGGTTGACAAAAAGAGTGACTTCGTTGATGTCAGAGGGGGCATGAAGTCGGGATAATGCATCAGCTCGGGTGTTCCAGGAGCCAGGTAAAGAACAATGGTTAAGCCCATCTGGCTTGTCTGGGGTTTTGTCTCTTTGCTTCTCTTAAATACTGTAGATCAGTGAGGGCAATAAAATGTCAAGCTCCCTCTAACCAGTGCCTCAACTCTTCCAGGGAAAGCTTAATGGCCAAAAGCTCACAATTCCCAATGTCATAATTTTGCTCTGCCGGGGATTTGCTGCTGTGACAAGACTGCACCCACTCCAGTAGTAGAAGCATCTACTTCAACCACGAATGGCTTATTGGGGACAGGGTGATTTAGGAGTGGTGCAGTAGTGATGGGCCTGCCTTTTAACAGTGAAGTGAGGGGTGATGTCAGGATACTGTAGTTTTGGATGAAGCTACGGTAAAAGTACACAAATCCAAGGAATCTCTGGAGTTCTTTCACCGTGGTAGGAGTGTGCCAGGAGGTAACAGCAGATACTTTCCCCTCATCCATTTTGACCCCGTTCTTGCTTACTATGTAACCGAGGAAGTGGATGGTACTCTGATGAAAGCTGAATTTCTCAGCTTTTTTTAAGCTACATTTTTGACCTTTTAATGCCTTTGGAGACAGTGGAGACATGATAAGAAAGCATAGGGCAGAGAGAGGGGAGTTGGATTAGCAAAGGGAATCAAACTCGGGTCGCCGGAGGCACTTTCCAACATT
>NW_015505800.1:651750-653539 GCF_001515645.1 Sinocyclocheilus grahami | reverse complement strand
TGCCATTGGTCAGACAAACAACAGACAAAGTGGGGAGCTTAATGAAGATGTATTTGTAAGCAAAACATAAAGTCTAAATGTTTTTCAAAGTCTAAATGCAAAAGACTATATTTGGTCAAAAATGTATGCTTGTGTATGTCTGGTTTAATTATATATTTAATATGTCTTCCTCATTTCCAACTTTGAACTGTGATTCACATCTGGTATAGATTTCACTAAACTGAACAAGAAGCATGCATCCAGATATCATAAGTGTGGACCTTGTCCTTTTATCTTCCTTCCTGTTACGCTCCTCTCTGTTCCTCCATTGACCTTTACATACAGTATGTCCATTTACTGTTCACTTCCTTTCTTCTGGGCTCTCCTTTTCTTTTCATGTGCATCTGTCTCTCTGTTGGTGGGTTCAGATTCTCTTAGATGTCTGTCTCTGATCAGTTGAGAAGAGATGTGTGCCTGTGGATATCATATTGCATGTTAAAATAAATACACTATGACATTGGGTTGAGTTACTGTCAGTAATATGTAATTTATGGTTTGTTTCAAAGCCAGATAAGTTTTTATTGTGCCCCCAGGAATCACATTAAATTTATCGGATTTTTGACAAGGACAAAGACTGTGTGTATGTGCACATGTATGAATAGTACATTTACTAGGAAAGGTATTTACTACAGTAGATTTCATGTCAAATAAAGCTGTTTTATGTAATATTAGGCCTGTCATGATTATTTAAGATGACTATGATCATTACCATGCAATAATATATTTCTTGTGGTGCAGTAGTGCATTATGTGAGAGCTGCATATTAACTCATTTAATTGAAGCAATAATGTATTATAAATGTGATATGTTATTTATATTGTAAAATGTATTATTATCATTGTATGTTGTATTATATTATGTATATTGTAAAATATTATTCATGTCATTCTATCCAGTGGAGTATTTTTTTATAAGGGGTACACATTTCACTGTATGACTTAAGCTTGTAAATGACATCAACTTTGATTATAGTGCTTGATTATAGTTCTATAAATTTATAGCAATTATATGTATGACAAAATTAAATGACCTAGACAACATATTGTGTTTTATTACAGTATACGACAGCTGAATGAATTAGCATAGGGTCAGTAATGCTCTATCTCAAGCCTGTATTTGTATAATGGAGTTTAGAATCAACTTTAGACTTTAGGGCATTAAACTTTTAATGCAATTGTATTTATATTACATTGTTTTATTTTGTATTATTTATATTTTGTTATTTATTATTACATTATTTATATTTAATCAAAAGGAAAAAAAATATTCCAGGTAATTAATATCATTACATATTTTGAAAAATAGACCACACCTCTTTTGGCTGTCAACTCAATTGTATCTGTAATCCATTCTTCTTTTTCTGTCCAGCTGATTGCAGCCATTATGTTCCTGAGTTTTGGTATCATTTCCAGTTTCCTGTGTCTTGTGATTGATGGCGTTTTCATCCTACTCAACATTGTGAGTACAGTAACCATGAAACATTTTTACATAGAAACAACCTTAGCAACTGCCTAGCCACCATTCAGAGCATCTTATCAATGGAATAGCAACCAAACAGAATACCCGCGCAACCACTAGGATACTATATTGGAGATGTAGATTAGTCTTACAATTTAGTCATCACTTTTTTTCTTTCTTTTTTTAACCTTTAAGACTGGTTACATACAGGTACATCTCAAAAATGTACATATTCAATATTTTCAATATTTCAATATTTTTTGTCACTCATTTCAGAAAGTGAAACCCATAT
>NW_015505800.1:649971-650399 GCF_001515645.1 Sinocyclocheilus grahami | reverse complement strand
TGACCTTTTTCATGATATTCAAATTTTTTGAGATGTACCTGTACATAATGTAGATTGGTCTAATTTGATACTGAAAAGTATGATACATTTTACCCCTTGGCTAACTGTTAGTTGGTCATACAAGTTCCTAAGAGACAGTGTTGTTAACCTAATGACTATGTTTATGCAGCTGGCTACATAACATGTTCAGTTTTCAGTGTCAAATTCCAAGAGCTGCATTTGAAGATATGAGGAGGTCACTGAACTGTGGATGCTGGCACTCTTTAGTATTGTGTAAAAATTCAGTGGTCAGATCATCTGTCTTGACAGCATGAATGTGACCCATGAAGTTTGAGGGAAAACTCTAGGTGTGATCTGTCATCTATGAGCTTCTCATTTACATTTATGAACATTGTAGAAGCGAGAGCACCAAAAAGGTGTTCCTTTAG
>NW_015505800.1:647839-648185 GCF_001515645.1 Sinocyclocheilus grahami | reverse complement strand
AAAGGAAAACTTGAAATCGCATCATATGACCCCTTTAAACTTCTACATTTTAAGAGTTAACAGACGAGGTGTAAATAAATAGCAGTAATTAGAATTTTGGTCCATTGCTTCAAATCAGAATTTTGTGCATCACAGCTCTGCACATATCTGATATTTGCCGGATTGTAGTGTACATGATATTTTGACAAATTTACACTTTCCAAAATCCAAAAAGATCACCAATGATTTAATAAGCTGTTTTCATCCTATAAAAATCTAAAACACCCTGACGAAGGCCTGCTTGGGCTGATACGCGTTGGTGTTTTTTTAATATGTAGCCCTGTCTTAGAATAAAGGCTTTTTACCT
>NW_015505800.1:643544-644641 GCF_001515645.1 Sinocyclocheilus grahami | reverse complement strand
TCTATTCTGCAGGTGTCTGCATGCACCAGCCTGAACTGAAACACTGTTGGAAACAGAATGAAAACACTACATGGTACCAGGTAGAAATACTTTTGAGGAAGAAGTATATTTACTAGATTTAGCATTAAATTAACTTGGCATTAAATAGGTTTTGTTTGTTTGAGGCACTTAGTAGCAAGCAAATTAGATTTCCATGAAGAGGACTGTACTATTTATTACTTTAAGATAACGTTTTATCAAAGTGCATGTGCATTTTATACTAATACCTTCTGTGTTGTCTATACAGAGATTTATGTGCCATTTTTTGATGAAATACCAATTTATTACTTGCTGTTCTATTACTTTGGGTTTCATCATTTGGAGAATGACTTCTGATGGTGTGTTCCAAAATTGGTGGTTCTTGGCCCATAATAAATCTTATTTCACATCCTGAGCACATGACCTTCCGTAACACCCACATCCAGACACGTCCACCCTGGTAATATCTACATAGATTCCAATCCTTTCAGAATCCATACATGAAATGACAGATGACAGATGAACTCCAACTTTGTTTTAAAAGCTAATCCCATTGGATTAGTTCTGAAGTCACAGATGTTCTTCTGGAAACGCTTCTGAAAAAGAAAGGAAAACAGTTACCTTTACTTGTCCAATTTTTCACAAAGGTCAAAATAGTGCTGCTTTGAAGACTATAAGTGGGACAAAATTGGACAGTGTATCACATAAATCACTACAAATCTGTCAGACCGCTAGAAAGGCTTATTAAAATCTGTCAGCAAAGTACAATGAAGACAACTTCTGGGCTTATTTTTGGCATAATTTATCAACTGGAAAATCTGTGTGAAGACATTGTAAATGTTTGGACGTTTTTGTGCTGACACTTTCAGTATTGTCTGTCTTCATCACTTTGATCTTTACTCTTCTTGACCATTTAATCCATTTGTCTGTCCGGCTTAAATTGACTATTCTAGGTTGTGCCATGTTTATTCTCAATAGCCAATACACAGCAAACTATGACTCTATAAGCCACAACTGTAAAGATAGGAAATTCCTGATATTTTATATGTACTTGTAGAAATGTATATTAAATTAACATG
>NW_015505800.1:641195-643476 GCF_001515645.1 Sinocyclocheilus grahami | reverse complement strand
ATTTTTTAACACAGTGTTTAATTTTGTCTTAATAGTTTGAGGTTTGCTAGATTGCATTGGTAGTTTTTGGCTTTGTGCTTATAGTTTTGATTACTGTGGTATTGCTTTCAGGAAATGTGTCTCAGCAAATGGGGGAAACTGTGCCAATTCAGCAACTGCTGCATGAATGTTTCCCAACACTTGCTGCATAAGTCAAAATGTGGGTTTATGAAAGCCTAAAAGACTGCATAGGCTTTAATGTACTAATTTTTATGTTGATATAACCTATGTTATCTTCCATTCAATACTTTTAATTCTTCCACCTTAAATCTTTTAAATAGCCTACCTTTTTAAGACCTTTCAAAATGTAAGACCTGCATGTCACTTCAAGGACCATCTGCTACAAAATAGATTGTGTGCATGCATATAATAGATTTGCATCCGTTGGGCTTTATGCAAACACACGAAATTACCCTGTGCAACAGAGATATACCAATAAACAATGGACCCTTTTCACATTTCCGGGATTGGAACGCAGAAGTAAACTATACTTTCTGGGGCAATTGTATAGATAAACTGTTTTGGTAAATATTCTATTGGCATATGGCAGCCAGAGATGATGTGTCGGAAAGCCTGTCCTAGGAAGTTTAATAATTGTTTCCTGCATGTTCCATTATTCACGGCACCTACTGGTACAAGATGACTCTCAATCCTTGTTTATGCTGCAGGTTATGTTCTGTGTAGTGCGTTCATGCAATACATGTACACAATACAATATCACAGCTGCATACCTCAGATGCTCATATTCAAGATTGAAAATAAATGCCTCATCATCAAGAATCTCTTCTTCATTCCTGATTTTCTAACCGAAATCTGATCCATGTTCGGCCACCTCAGCCAGCTGAAATCTTGGTTGTTATGGGACTTCACTACATGACGCTTATACTTTTTTTTCTTCTCACCAGAAGAGTGGGCTGGTCAGTCTTGATGTGTCCCAGTGGGGAGGTTCATCTCTGTTTTCTTTTGATGGGGCCAGCTGTTCTTCCCCCACTGCACCTCTGCTAATGGACCCTAACTCACACACAGGACACCAGCTCTACCCAGTCAGTACATCACGCTCACTTACACATGCACACAGATTTCACTCATGGTCTTTTATGGGAGGATTCAATTGTGGAGAATTTAATCTGCAGACATTTTGTGTACCGTAAAATTAGTGTGAGACTCCAAAATCCCACAGCCATTCCCTTGTAAAGCTGTGCCTAAGTACACTGATCCTTGGGCTTGTCCTGATCACACCCCTGCCGTGCTGAGAATGCCAGCCAGAAGTCCAACCAATCCCAGATCATGGATCTTCCAGCACTCTCACCCCTGCTGAGTGATCTAAAGTTGCTTTTGGAAGCATCACCACAAAACGTTCATCTGGCCAACTTAAACACTCATCACTAAGCATTAGATCAGCCATGTTCTGTATTAGCATCAATGGCTCCATGGAGAACATTTAACATTCAAGGAACCTTCCATTGCACAAAAAGATCTTTATAGTGGAAAAAGGTTCTTTACATTCCCAAATTGTTCTTCAAATTAAGAATTTAATTGCAAGGTCCTTTGGGAAAACCAAAAAATGGTTCTTCTATAGCACTGCTGTGAAAACCCCTTTTATTTTTAAAGTGCATCTATTATGCCATTTTTAAGGTTCCTAATATTGTTTTGGGAGGCTACTACAATAGGTTTACATGCATGCAAGGTCAAAAAAATTGTTTTAGGTTTCTCAAAAATACGTAAATTATAGTGGAGTAAAAGGTTACTAAGTCAAACGATTAGTTCGAAGCAGTTCCAAGACTCAGTCTCTCTAAACGCCTCCTTTCAGTGAGCCTACTTTGCTCTGATTGGTCGGATTTCCCAGTCTATTGTGATTGGTCTACCGTGTACAGAGCGTGTCAGAAATGATACGCCCATTGCCATAGTTCTGTATTTTGAACGCTCGATAAAAATATAAACATCTATTATTTATCATACAGGTTGTGTTCATGTTAACCACAAAAACAAGCTACAGTGTTTGAGGTCGGGTCAAGTTGTTTGCAGCGCGGCCGGCCAACATAGAACATAGGCGGGGGGCATTATGCAAATGTAGTTATAGAACAGAACTGAAGACAATAGTTTGCTGGAAAAAGAGCTGACAAAAAAATCTGCAATTTTTGCAATTAAAAGCTAACACAATTTTAACACGCATTCTTTTCTTCATCCTTCTTTCAGAGGGCATCGCTTTATGTTTCTCCAGCAGCACCTGCAGCCACAGGAT
>NW_015505800.1:634647-635942 GCF_001515645.1 Sinocyclocheilus grahami | reverse complement strand
GTCCAAACAGAGGTGTGTAAAAGGCAGGCAGAGATACAAACTGAGACAGTGGGACAGATTGAAATGGCAGATGGCGACAGAAGCCTTTCCAAACAAAAGGTATTCTACTGTATCTCTATCTTTTGTAATAAAGAAAAAAATTTGCAATACAATTCCAAGGAAAAAGCCAAACTGAGGACATTTCTTACACTCTGCCAACAGGATATGCGTCCAGTGAAGGCAGGAAGATGTCAGTTCTACACAAGTGGAAATAGTTACATCTATGAAAACTACTACGCTACAGTGAGTCAAGTCAGCTTTGTAAAATACATTTGCATGCCTACCTGCAATTACTTAATATATTTATAAAACATGCACACAAGATAATAATCTTGTTATAGATTAAATAACAAGGACAAACGTCCTCAATTTAGGCTGATTTAGGTCCTTGATGGATGAATTGATACATTTATTTAGCATCGTACTTTGTTATTATAATAGTAATTAATGTGAAGAAAGTTGAATGAAGAAGAGATAGGTGGATGAAAATGTGTGCACAAAAGTTTGTTTTTATATAAAAAAGAGAGTTTTGTACATAATGTTTTATTTCTAAAACACACTCAATTGTTTTGTAGGTTCCCTGTCGAGGACTAACAGAGTCCTGTAATATGAAAATTCGCAGTGGAACGTGTTACTGTTGTGATTTGTATGATTGCGCCAAGTAAGTAATTCATATTTGTGAAGACATGTGCAGATACGTTAAGTAAACACGCAACAATAATGCAATAAAAGTTATTAGTCCACTGCATAGCATAAAAGAGAGCAACATTTCACTCTTAGTAGTTTTTTTGCTAGTTTTTGCAAGTATCTCTATTACTATTATTCATACTTTGAGTTAAGGCTTCAAATATTTAAATGAAAGTTTTACAAATAGCACATAACTCATTTCATACCATTTGCACTACAGACAGTGAGTTTTACACTTACACTTTCTTCAGAATGTCTAATATCAATAAGTTATTAATATGAAATAGCACATAAACCAACCTGTAGACATAGACATGTAATACCATGACAATGATTTGCCTGCTTACTTTCTTTTCCAGTGGAGGATATCTGAATAATTACTATGAGTTTGTTGGTGTGCAGAGCTGTCAGGAGGTCTTCTCTCTGTATATTCTCCTCTGGGTCTTAACCACGCTTAACCTGCTGGCCTTCGTGTGTGGAATCCTGACCACTGCTGTACTGGGCAGTATCAAAGACATGGTGAGTCACGCACGCATGCACGCACACACACACACGATGCGCAAAACTCC
>NW_015505800.1:605565-633288 GCF_001515645.1 Sinocyclocheilus grahami | reverse complement strand
GTGTATTTATAGGCTAGATATGAACGATCATTTGAAGCATATTGTATGTTTTATAAGCAGTAAAATAAGCATGTATTTGACCGAAATTCCAGAATTGTCTGCAAACTGCATGTATAGCGCGGTGAATGTTTATGATAGTCAACCAATGGGATGCTAGATTTTATTCTTTCCGACATTAAAGTACTTGAATACGACAAGCTCGTAATCACGACTTCATAAGTGGGAAATAGGAAATTTCCGATTGCACGTGAAGGCAGCATTAATCACATTGGTTTGAAGGCTCACCAATAGATATCTGGCATGTGTTTAGCTGAATGTAACATTCTCATTTAAGTAAGAAAGAGAAAGTATGTGTGATCTCTTGGGAAGATGTGGTGACATTCTTTTGTTTCTGCTTTTGTTTATTGATTAAACCAGAAAACAGCTGCAAAGATTTGTGTTTTGTTTCCAATAATCCTCCTGTGTTGAAGGATGGGAAATTAATTTTCTTGCAAGAAAGTATAAATCTTGACTTGTATGCAGATGTTTAGCAGATTCTGCTCAATGATGTTTGTGTATTTGTCTTTGCCCATGTTGTCCTTGATACAAACAAGCTTTCTAGTCCCTCCTACAAATAGAAACTCAGAATATAACACTGGCATCACCATGTTTGACTGATGGTGTTATCTGAGAGGATGGCTTTATTTGTTTTAATTCACTGTACCAATTTCTATAACAACGCAAAAACTGTTGCAACATAGGCTACCCTTTAAAGCAGCACTGTGTAACTTTTTCTGTGTTCAAAATTTGCTAAATGTATATAATGAGCAAGTACATCACGATTACTTAGACTTGGACTATTGTAGCCTGGTCGGGTCGTCACCGCTGCGGAGTAACACATACCTGCGTGAATCGCCATAGACATAAACTTAGAGAAGTAGCTCCAGTTGGAATTTTCTTCCGTGGGATGTGTGCAGTTCTGTTTATTAACCGCTAGAGCGCCAAAAGTTACATAGTGCTGCTTTAAAGGGGTCAAGGTTCAAAAAACACATTATTTTCCACATACTTATTATTTCTCCTCTATGCCCTGCCTTTCTGAAACGCGTCGATTTTTTGACCCCTTTAACAAACTATTTTCTATAATTATTTGAAATAAAATATTAAATAAAATAAGTTAATTATTACTGCTAATTGCAAGTAATAATTACAAGTGTCAGAATAAAAGTCAGAAAAAATTTGCAAACACACAGAGTGAACAAAGAGTGTTTTTAATAATTCAGCCAACTCTGATCTGTTTTCGGTTTCAATATTGCTGTGGCAGATCTTGCATTACATGTTTGCATTTGCAGGTACACTGCAAGACTTAATGCACAGATCTATTTTGACATATTAGGTTTTCTGTCCAATCTGTTGCTATGATTATCACTGTCGCATTTAATCACTTTTAAATGCAATAACACTGCAAATAGACACCTTTGACTCTCTTCAGAGTGCAAACCTTTTTAGAACAGCTGCTTTAGTGTTCCTCAGTTATAGCAAACAAAGATGGCAAGAGCTGGCTAAAATCACCACTTCCAAACTGGGTTGGAAAAAGAGCTGACAAAAAAATCTGCAATTTTTGCAATTAAAAGCTAACACAATTTTAACACGCATTCTTTTCTTCATCCTTCTTTCAGAGGGCATCGCTTTATGTTTCTCCAGCAGCACCTGCAGCCACAGGATTGAGTGTATCTCCAGGATCGTCATCAGATACATCCCATGTACAGCCCAACCCTCCTCCCTTTGCCCCCCTCTACAACCTGCTACCCTACAAGACCTCCAGCTTCTCCGCTTAGAACATCTGAATCCAAACCAAATACCTTTAGACTTCGCTCCCCTTAAACACAACATTAAAGGGGCCATATGATGCAATTTCAATTTTTCCTTTCTCTTTGGAGTGTTACAAGCTCTTGGTGCATAAAGAAGATCTGTAAAGTTGCAAAGACTAAAGTCTCAAATCCAAAGAGATATTCTTTATAAAAGTTAAGAGTCAGCCACGCCTACCTAAAACGGCTCGTTCTAACACGCCCCCACATGTCTACATCACTATGTGGGAAGATTTGCATAACGCCGCCCAAATGTTCACACAAAGAAAGAAGGCGTAACTTTCATTCTCGTTGTAGTATTGTTGTTGCTGCTGCCATGTCGTGAAGGCGCTGTGTGTTTCGTTGTGAAAGCGAAACTACTTTGTTTGGCCTTCCAAAAGAGGACGATATCCCTTCGTCACTGAGAACGCTGAGGAAATACATAAACTTTGCGCTGTGGATCGCCAGATCGGCTTTCACTGTGGACAAAGCGGAGTCCAGCCCGGGGTCGTCACATGTGGTTGCCGCAGGCATCACAATATGGTAAGGAACGTAACATTTCCGTCACACGCTTGAGGAATTCGGCCAATCACAATACACTGGATAGCTGGCCAATCAGAGCACACCTCGCTTTTTCAGACCGATGAGCTTTGTAAAAATCGACGCGTTTCAGAAAGGCGGGGCATAGAGGAGACACAATAATGTACAGTATGTGGAAATAATGTTTTTTGAACCTTAAACCGCATAAACACATTTTATTACACCAAATAACACAAAATAATGTTCTTTTTAGCAGCATCATATGACCCCTTTAAATCTAAATGGACTGTTTGCTTTCTGATTAAATGTCCGTGGTCTTATTGTGCAAGATTCATCCGAGCATGTTCTCAGGAAAACGGCTTGTTTTCATAATCTTTCATCAAAATGTCTTTTCACTTTCTTCACCTCTGTAATGGTGAAACAATGACTTTTCTAGTGCAAGCCCGTGTGGATGGGAAAATTATGTTATTTAATTAAAATGCTTTTCATGACCCAGTCAAGCCCTGATGGATAAATGAAGCCCCACTCTACCTTGTTTTTTAGTGGACATTCCATTTCATAAGCCACATTATAGACATTTACTTAAGAAATGCATAATGCCATTTCATGTTTGTAATATTAGGCTGCAAAGTCTAGTTCTTGCTATGGCTGTAAAATATATAGTAAATATAAATCTAATGTATTACATTATAACATAGAGGGCTAAATGAAATACAAGAACAATAACACTAAAGACTAATTACAATCTGTAGACTATGACGCAGTTTCTCAACTTCTCCAAAGAACAATGTTAACTATCATCAATCTGTATAATTCTGCCATACTGTACTTCGAAATCACAGCTGAAAATGTCATCAGCTTTTGACAACTTGGTTTTCTTGAAGCAATTTTTGAAAGCAAGGGCTAGGAACAGACCTTCAAAATGTAATCTAGATGTTTGTATATGATGTGTGAATATGTTTCTCTTGATAAAGGTGAATTGTTGTTTCTATGTATTTTTATATTTAGAAGTATTACTTTAATTTGAATTATAATGATATATTTTTGTTTTTGTACAAGTCTTGTTTTTGTACAAGCTCTGTTAAAAAAGTTCATATTTTATACCAAAGGCAATGTACATGGCCGTAAAATAAAAACGAAGCTTCACTCTCATAAGGCTGAAAATAAAATTTCCCATAATTTATCTACACACTGTTTTGCTTCTGACTGACACAATCACATATGACAGTAACGCAATATAACTAATACGTTGAAACGTTACATGACTCAAAACTGTTGTACTGTATCAGCACTGAAACTCTACAGACTATTAGTAAAGATTTGACATCAATGCCTGGTTATAGACATCTAATCAAATAAGACAAAAATGAAAAGCAGCAAAAGACTCCAAATAACTGCATGAAGAATATCTTAAATTTTGAGAGAGTGCATATACAGAAAACAGGACTCATACATATTGCAGTGTTCAGTTAGAGGTTTCAGCGACTGTCAGCAGGTCAGTGTTCTGTTCAGTGTACACCACATATGGACCTCATTAGCTGACATCATGTATTTTGAAGCATTACCTGCTTCAATTAAAATGTTTCCATTAATGTCAGGTTTTTTACATATTCAATGTGTCCACTAGACTCTCTAAAAATATCCTAACATATGTTACAGTTATTAATATACAGGACAGATTTCCATTAGACTGGATGTAGCTAGGCCATGTGTTATGAAAACCAAATGTTTTGTGTTAAAGCAATGTTCCAGGTTCAAAACAAGTGAAGCTTCATGGACACCTTCTGCGACAATCTCTCCGTTATGCTGCAGAAAATTATTTTGTTCCTCAGCTTGCAAAACAAAACAAAAATCCCATGATGCAAGGTTTAGGTTTAGAATTTTCAAAAGTATAGGCACAAAGTCTTAAATATCATATGAATTATAAAGTCACTTAGTAACCCTGTCTGTGAAATAGCAATATTTCAACTCTTGACATGAGCACATAAAGTCAATCATTTTATCTTTTCTAAAATAGGCCCTATATGTGCAAAGATTGCAGAAAAGCATTGTTTATATTAGTTGTTCTCTCTTCCTTTTTTTTAAATTGATGTTGCAGTGTTATGGTTTATTTAGCTTTATGGACAGAAATGTTGTAAATAGGCCTACATTGTTCTGTTATTTTCTACATATTTTCTGTGTTGAAAAACATACAGAATGATTAAAAAAGAAAAAAGGAACAGCATTTATTCAAAATATAAATCTTTTATAACATACAATATAAGTCTTTACTTATATCACTTATTATTACTTACCAATTTAACACATACTATGAATAAAAGTATTAATTTATTTTAAAACGTTTGTGTCCAATCTTTTGACCAGTAACTGTACATACATATTAATCAAACTTTATCTAAGGTAATCTCTTTTATGTTTGTTGAGGATGTGTAACACACACACACACACACACACACATTACCATTGTTTTACTCACTGTTACTTGCTTTAATGGCGGATGTGTCTACCTTTGAGTGCAGATTTTGTTCATGTGTCTTGTTCCCATTGGTTCCTTTGTTGTATGTGTCATGTGTTCATTGGTTGGATTATGTCATGTAACACCTCTTTGTTTCACATATATAGTTCTCATGTTGCCATTGTGTCTTGTCTAGCTTTGTTTGTGTAAGCACTGTTAGGTGAGTTTGTCCATGACAAGTCTAGTCTCCGTTCATCTTGCATTTGTTTTTGGACTTCATTAAAACTGCACATGGGTTCTACTTCAACTTGCCTCAGTGGATTCATTACAGAAAGCTAGACCGGTTACAATGAACCCAGCAGTTGCTCTCTTTAGTTTGCGCCAGGGGAATCGCAAGTTATGTCATGTCGTGGACTTTAATGATGTGGCTTTAAAGGACATTTTTCAACATGGACTTAATGATTTTCTTAATTACCTCACGCCTCGCCATACCCCTCACTGGACCCTGGCTCAATATATGGATTTTGCACTTCAGTTGAATGGTTCTTCATTTACTGTAGAAATTGCGGATGAGGAACGTTTTAGACAGGCTCTAAAAGCTGCCCGGGCCGAGCATAGCCACAAACTCATAGAAAATAACCAAAACAATCCAAGGTTTTTATTTAGCACAGTGGCTAGATTAACAAATAACCAGACGCCACCCAATCTAAATATTCCCTCACAGTTTAATAGTAATGACTTTATGAATTTCTTCACTGATAAAATAGATAACATCAGAAATACAATAACAAATGTAGATTCTACAGCATCTAATACTTCAGCTTCATTCATCGCACCCAAAGAAAAACTGCAGTGCTTTACAACTATAGGACAGGAAGAGCTAAATAAACTTCTCACTGCATGTAAACCAACAACATGTTTATTAGATCCTGTACCCACTAAATTACTGAAAGAGTTGTTACCTGTAGCAGAAGAACCGCTTCTCAATATTATTAACTCGTCGTTATCTTTAGGTCACATCCCAAAACCATTCAAGCTGGCGGTCATTAAGCCTCTTATTAAGAAACCACAACTAGATCCTAGTGAACTGGCTAATTACAGACCCATTTCAAATCTTCCTTTTATGTCTAAAATTTTTGGAAAAATTTGTGTCTGCTCAACCGTGCTCCTTCCTGCAAAAAAAGATCTCTATGAAGAATTTCAGTCAGGTTTCAGGCCCCACCATAGCACAGAAACTGCACTTGTTAAAATTACAAATGACTTGCTTCTTGCTTCAGACCAAGGCTGCATCTCATTGCTAGTTTTACTTGACCTTAGTGCACCATAGATAATAACGTACTCATAGATCGATTACAAATTTATACAGGTATTCAAGGGCAGGCTTTAAGATGGTTTAGATCCTACCTGTCCGATCGCTACCACGGAGAGTCATCTCAATTATCACCAGTAAAGTATGGAGTGCCACAAGGATCTGTCTTAGGTCCTCTGCTATTTTCAATATACATGTTGCCCCTTGGTAATATTATTAGAAAATACGGGATTAGTTTCCACTGTTATGCTGATGATACTCAACTATATATCTCAACAAGACCAGATGAAACTTCTAAATTATCTAAGCTAACAGAGTGTGTTAAAAATGTAAAAGATTGGATGACCAATAATTTCCTATTAAATTCGGATAAGACAGATATATTACTTATTGGACTGAAAAACAGTACACAGAATCTCTTGAATTACAATTTGCAACTAGACGGATGCACTGTTACTTCCTCTACAGTCAAAAATCTGGGTGTTATATTAGACAGCAACTTGTCTTTTGAAAATCATATTTCCCATGTTACAAAAACAGCATACTTCAATCTTAGAAACATTGCCAAGCTACAAAACATGTTACCTGTTTCTTATGCAGAAAAGCATGCATTCATGACCTCTAGACTGGACTATTGTAATGCACTGCTAGGGGTTTCACATGTGTGCTTCAGATGTGTGCAGCAGAAAACTTCTCACACAGCTCTCGACTGTTCCACCAACAATCCAGAGCGTCTTTTATGTTCACCTTGTGCCTTCAGGCAGTCCTTATATCAAGTCCTGATACGTGAGTTTGAATGAGAATGCACGCATTGGTGGTAATAATATCGACTAAAAACACATCTGTTCCACCTTTATTTGACCCTCAAACTCTAGCAGTTTCTATTCTATTTTTATTCTACTTTATCTATATTTATCTTCTTTTTTATTTAAAAAAACAAAAACACTAGCTTTCTATTCTTTCTACTTGTTTTTCTTTGTGTGTGTGTGTGTGTGTGTATATACAGTATGTGTGTGTATAATATATATATACTGTTCTGTTTGGAATTGGCTCCTGAGCAGCAGAGAGAACGAATAACGGGAATGGAACAGGCCTTGAGAAATTTGGAGATAGACACAACATAGATGTCAATAGCAAAGATCATTGAGGAGAAGTGAGTGAAAAACGAGGGAGGGAATGATAGAGAAACCAATTTAAAAGGGTGAGGATCATGCCAGGGCAAAAATGACCCTCACAGCTGGACATTGGGATATTTGGCTTGGGAATGAGTTGATGCTGAATGTGTTCTCAACGCTCTGGCTGATGGGTGAAAAGATCCAAACAAACAAATCTATGAGTTTTAAAACCCTAAAAATAGTATTTATTACTATTTTTAGGGTTTTAAAACAAATATAATATAATATAATATAATATATATAATAATATATAATATAAATATAATATATATACAGTGGGTATGGAAAGTATTTTGTATGATCCCTCTTTTGGTAAAATAAGTAACATTTTGCAGATTCTGCAAGGTGTATGTAAACTTTTGATCTTATGTGTGTGTGTGTGTGGTGTGTGTGTGTGTGTGTGTGTATATACAGTATGTGTGTGTATAATATATATATACTATATACACCTTGCTACATGTACTGCGTTAGGCTAACCGAGACTTGTCATTTGCACTTATATTTTGTTGCTCTTTTGTTAGTTTTGACTGCTTTTATTGTCCTCATTTGTAAGTCGCTTTGGATAAAAGCGTCTGCTAAATGACTAAATGTAAATGTAATGCATAGACGGACAATGTGGACAGTGCCAAAATAAAGGTGCCTATTTATACTACAGATATCGATATTTTAAGCATCGTATGCATCGTATCGTCAGATATCATATCGATGTATCGATCCATATCGATGAATCGTTACACCCCTACTGAATACCTCACCAACTTTTGTTGTCTTCAGGAGCTGTCTGTTTGCAGTGCATGTGAAAGACCAAGGCAGGTGAGCATTGTAGAAAGTGTGTGCCTCCGTGCCCGAGGACACTTGAGGACATACACTATCTATGTGTCATGTGTCTTGGTTAGGAGATTGCTCGTTCGGTGCTCGAGGGCACTGAATGTGGTCATTGTGAGTGTTTCCAATGAGAAAGCTCCATTTGTGTTTGTCCCTCTTCTCAAAAGATGAGGGACACACATCTGCGTCTCACGGTTCAGGTCCCGCTGCTGCTGAGGTACAGTGAAGACTCGTATCGCGGGGTTTGCAGGTCGAGCTTGCAGAGAAGCTTGAGAAGTGTATGAAACTTTTGAAAGCTTCCGCTGCGAGCTCAAGCACTCGGCGGCTTTCAGATGCTCTTTTTAAGGTTAATAATTGTCTCAGCGAAGAACATGTGCGTTCAGTGCTATGTGCCCATTGTGATGAATCATGATGCCTAGGCTCCGCTTGCGTTTGTTCCAATTCCCGAGAGATGCGATTGTGATTAATTGTGATTTTTAATTGTTAATTTTAACTGGACATTCTGCAAAACATCTTCTTTCGTGTTGCTCTCAAGCAAGAAAATCATATGGTTTTGTAATGACGTAAGTGTGAAAATAATAACCCAAAGTATAGAAAATAATGTAACATTAAATACCAAGCAACAGCAAAAGCCTCAAACACAAACCACGATACATTGTTAACTGAAACTTTCTACTCTAAAACTGTGACTCCTGCCAGGGTGGGTGTCCCTGAGTACAGCAGAATCATTGATCTTGAGTCAGGAAACGAGTAACAGAAAAACTCCTGGAAGTAGACATGAAACATGAGTTTAATGAACTACAGTAACACATCTTGGCAGTGTTCGAAATGTGTGATGACATACCAGCCAACTCCAATAAATATACTCTATCTGAAATCAGTGGGCTCGCTTTGTCTGCAGCATGTGTTTCATCGTTGCCTTTAGATTAATAGGAAGTGCGTGTGTTCTCTGTTGTTTGGATGATGTTTATGTGTGGATATATGGAACGTTTTAACCTTGGATTGGGTAAGCGTCTCTCCAAACACTGTTCCTCTGAGCTGCACACCATCGTCTTTATTTTCGGCAGTCTTTTACAGCTTTTACTGGCTGTTCTGTTTGGAATTGGCTCCTGAGCAGCAGAGAGAACGAATAACGGGAATGGAACAGGCCTTGAGAAATGCGTCTTTCCCAAAAAGACTCATGGCTGTATTCGATCAAAAGGGTGCTTCTACTAAATACTGAGCAAAGGGTCTGAATACTTAGGACCATGTGATATTTCAGTTTTTCTTTTTTAATAAATCTGCAAAAATGTCAACAATTCTGTGTTTTTCTGTCAATATGGGGTGCTGTGTGTACATTAATGAGGAAAAAAAATTAACTTAAATTATTTTAGCAAATGGCTGCAATATAACAAAGAGTGAAAAATTTAAGGGGGTCTGAATACTTTCCGTACCCACTGTATATACACACACATAATACATAATTTGTTTCATATAAATGGATGCATTTATCAATATGCATAATATAAGGAAAGATGGTAGAATTTTAAGAACACTGAGCATTTACTGTTAAACTGTACAATTTAAGAAGTGATTTTAGTATGTACAGGATGATGATGATGATGATGCATCATCAATATATTAAGATAAATACATTTCTAATTTAAATTTACTGCAGGGGTAAACTTATCCTAACTGTGATCAGATTTTTGCAGAACATGTAAATACAACTGGCATTTTTAATTATTTATTGAAAAGGTAACATTTATGTAAAATATTAATTTATTAGTCTATGTAAATATGTGAATTTATGATAAACATAACTGAATACTGACAGACAAATGAAATATCCAAATTGCAGTCATAGAGATCTATCTGAACACTTCCTGTTTGTTGCTGCCGTGTGTTTTGAGTTTGAGCTCCGTCAAGTTAATTCTTTGTCGTCTAATTTTTTATCTTAAAATCAATTGTATACACCATCATTTTCGTTTCTATAACGTGTGAATATATCCCCTATCGTATTCTACAACAAAAACAGAGCGCCTTGTTATCACTAGTTTTATTTTGATTTCCCGAGTCCGCTATTAGCAAATAGCCCACTAGCATTGCCAGCATGGTTGCCGCTAATCTCGCTTACATTACTAATACTCTATTCACACACATTACCATTGTTTTACTCACTGTTACTTGCTTTAATGGCGGATGTGTGTCTACCTTTGAGTGCAGGGGAGGACACATTCGAGCTGCATTCGGTGGTAATTCCAAGGTAAGTATACAGCGCGCTGCTAATTCTCCCACCACCTCTACTCCGTGTGTTTCTCTGCACAGGCCCGATGCACCCGGGACGTGATCTTCCCAGATGTCCTTCATCCGGCACCGGGACACCACGGACCCTGGCTCCCCTCCGCGAGACGGAACGCGACGCTGTGATCATCGGAGACTCCATCGTCCGGCACGTCCGTGCTACGTTAGCTGAAGGTAAAGTGCACACTCACTGTTTCCCTGGTGCTCGTGTTCTCGATGTTTCTGCGCAGATACCTGCGATCCTGAAGGGCGACGAGAGCACCGGAGCAGTCGCGCTTCACGCGGGGGTTAACGACACTAAGCTGCGGCAGACGGAGACACTGAAAAGGGACTTCAGGAGCCTGATCGAGATGGTGCGCCGCACATCGCCCGTGGCAACGATCATCATGTCAGGACCGCTTCCCACGTATCGACGAGGACATGAAAGGTTCAGTAGACTTTTTGCTTTAAATGAATGGTTATTGTCATGGTGTAAAGAACAGAAACTGCTCTTTGTTAATAATTGGAATCTTTTCTGGGAGCGTCCTAGGCTTTTTCGCGCTGATGGCCTGTACCCCAGCAGAGTCGGAGCGGAACTCATGTCGGACAACATCTCCAGGACACTACGCACCATATGACTAAGTCAAATCTCAAATAACTGCCCTTATGACTTGTGTTCTACCCACTGAAATGATAGAAGTACTTGCGCTGTACAATCTATAAAGACTGTGTCTGTTCCCCAAATAGTGAAGTCAAAATATAAATTTAATGCAGGATCTAAAAAAATCTGATCGTGATTAAACCAGAAAAATGTAAAATAAATGAACAAAAAACGATTTTTAAAGTTTGGGCTCCTAAACATTAGATCACTCTCACCCAAAGCAGTTATTGTAAATGAAATGATCACAGATAATCGTTTTGATGTACTCTGCTTGACTGAAACCTGGCTAAAACCTAATGATTATATTGGTCTAAATGAGTCTACTCCACCAAGCTACTGTTATAAGCATGAGCACCGTCAGACTGGTCGTGGCGGCGGTGTTGCAACAATATATAGTGATATTCTCAATGTTACTCAGAAGACAGGATACAGGTTTAACTCATTCGAAATACTAATGCTTAATGTTACACTGTCAGATATGCAAAGAAATCTATCGTATCTCTTGCTCTGGCTACTGTGTATAGACCACCAGGGCCATATACAGATTTCCTAAAATAATTTGCAGATTTCCTCTCAGACCTATTGGTTACTGTTGATAAAGCACTAATTGTCGGAGGTTTTAACATTCACGTTGATAATACAAATGATGCATTAGGACTTGTGTTTACTGACCTAATAAACTCTTTTGGAGTCAAGCAAAACGTCACCGGGCCCACTCTCTACCTCTGCTCTCTAATCTCTGCTCAGGGAAATGAAAATTCTTGGCTGAAGTTGAAACCGAACAAAATGAAACACTGGGCCGAAGGCCGAATACCGGACACGCTTTTTCGAGTTTTTTTCCTGATGTATTTTGTATTATTATGTATCTTTTAACATTCTAGCAGACATTGTACCAACAAAGCACAATTTAACTTAAAATTAATAAGTTAAATAATTTTTTTGGCCATCAGACCCCCTTCTTGAATCAGGCATGTATTTTTTACTATACAAATAAAAGCAGCCTTGCTGAGCAGAAGAGCCTTCTTATAAAACATTAGAAAGTATTACAGATCCCAATTTGAACACTATGTGTGAATGTTATAATAAATGTATTAACAGAGCTGTTGAAATTATTATTATCATTATTATTGTCTTACTTTTTATTTTATTTTACAGAACAACAGTAAAATTACAATACTAACATTTATGAATGTTGATGGAGTTCTTGCTTTTTCTTTTATTACCTCAGCGCTTCTTTTTGTTGATAGAAGATTTATTATTAAGTAAGTCTCATTACGAAAACGTCGCACGTATCGCATTGTCACATGCCTTGTAAAAAATCATAAAAATGTGACTGAGCAACTGATGAGTAACGCTGGTTCAGCGCAGATTTTCCTCGCGCTTTGGACTTTGAACCCTGGTGAGCTTGTGCAGCGCTGTCAGAATACATGCAATTCGTGCATGTATTAGAAAAAATAACGTTCTACAATTTATTTACTAATTGTTTAAGGCCATTTCACGATTTCAATCATCATACAGTAACCAGCAACAATCACCCCTTCCTCTTCTCATCGAAGAGATCTGATGCAGCACTAAACAGTCTCTCGCTGTCTTTGCTTGTAATGATTTTTACGTCTTTCTCAGACAGTTTTAAATGCTTCCACACTGCTGACATGTTTGTTGCATTGCGCCTCTCACTCTACGCTGGTTGCTATTTGATCGTGTCACGTGATTATTGTTCGGTACAGTTTATTTGGTCTTTTCGTTTATTATTTTCGGCCGAATAATTTCGGTTACTGAACATTCGGTGCATCCCTAGTTGGCATCATCTCTTCACAGGTATTCTGGATCCAGGCTGAAGCTTGTGTAAATCCTAGTTACATCCCGTGGCAAAAACACAGAAACAAATAGAAACATAATTAGCGTAGCTGTTGTTCCAACCAAACAAAATTGATTGTTTCCCAGGGACCGGCTGTCCACTGCATCGTGATGTGCTGCTTTAGCAGAAACATACACTTGCAAAGTGGAGGGTGACAGCCCACACTCAAACCCTTCTTGCAGGAAAGAAAGTACAACTCCGATCTGGCATCTTCAAGGGTCTCCTTGGCAAGAAGAAGCTTGCCTGGTAGAGGGAGCTCTGGCTTGAGTGATGGTGTCTACCATGTCTGGTGGCAGATCACTTAAGTCTGCCCTGCCCCTGCGAAAGAAGGTCCTTCCTCAGGGGGATCCACCAGGGAGGGGCTGTCGCGAGGAGCAAGAGTTCCGAAAACCGGGTCTGGGTGGGCCAGTAAGGCGAAACCAGCAAGACCTATTCCTCATCCTTCATGACCTTGCACAATGTTTGTTTCAAGAAGGCTCACTGGGGGAAACGCATACTTGCATAGGCCCCGGGACCAGCTGTGTGCTAGTGCATCTGTGCCGAGGGAGGCCTCGGTCAGGGAATAGTACAACTGGCAGTGGGAGGACTCGCGGGAAGCAAACAGGTCCACCTGAGCTTCCCTGAAACAACTCCAAAACAGGTGGACCACCTGGGGATGGAATCGTCATTCTCCAGGATGAGTGAGCTGCTGTGAGAGCACTTCGGCTGCACGGTTGAGCTCCCCCGGAATGTGGATGTCACGCAGCGACTTGAGCTGTGTCTGACTCCAGAGGAGATGGCAGGCGAGTTGCGACATGCAACGTGATTGTAGACCTCCCTGATGGTTGATGCACAATACAGCATAGCATGGTGTATGCCCAGACTTGGAAGACAGCGATTGTGGCCATCATCAGAGGACAGGAAACGACTGCAACCAAGAGGACACAGACGGAATAGCATCTTTAAAAAGACGCAGATCGTCCGCGATTTGCTGGTCTGTCGTGCTGCAGAGTGGTTTGTGATTGTAGCTCTGCTTTTCTGTTGAATCTCTATCTTACTATCACTCTCTGTTGTTTAAAGTGATAAAATATAACTTAATACCCACTTTATTTCTGATATTATATAACTAATCTGATTAATTTGATCGTTTGCTTTTATTCTAAAACCGTGCGTGCATCGCGTTAGCATTTATTAGCCGGTTAGCTTGTCATTTGCATTTCCATTTGGTCTATTGCTGTTTTCTTTTTTTCTCTCGCTCCGTTTCTTTTCTCTCTCGCTCTGTTTTTTCACGAGTTCATCAAACATCAGTGGTAAGTCAGAATCACGGTGAGTAATGGCTTCTTCTCCTGCTATTGTTGTTTGCACCACTTGCCGCATGTATAGTTTAGCTCTCTCTGTTGGCGACGAGGGATTCACGTGTGATAAATGCAGGGAAATAGTTAGGCAGACAGAGAAGGTTTCAGAATTAGAGACACGCATCCAAACTTTAATTGAGGATAGTAAGAATGTGAGGGCTCTAGATACGGCTTTGGATGCGACTAGCTCAGGGAGTCCTGTACATTGTTCGGTTCCGGTTACAGAGCCTCCGCAGCAGGGCGACTGGGTGACTGTGAGGCGGCATAGTCACGGGTCAAAACACTGCTCTTCCATTCTGATCAAAACATCAAACAGGTTCTCCCCACTCAGTGACGCACCCACTGAGAAACCTGATCAAAGTGCTCTAGTTATTGGCGATTCTATTGTACGGAACGTGAAAATAGAGACACCAGCCACCAATAGTCCAATGTTTACCGGGAGCCAGAGCGCCTGACATCTTAGCAAATGTAAAAGTGCTGGCTAATTCTAAACGTAAATTCAGTAAGATTGTTATTCATGCCGGTGCTAATGATGTTCGACTTCGCCAGTCGGAGATCACTAAAAATAACATTAAAGAGGTGTGTGAACTTGCAAGTACGATGTCAAACACTGTAATATGCTCTGGTCCCCTCCCTGCTTACCATGTTGATGAGATACATAGCAGACTGTCATCACTCAATGGCTGGATGTCTAAGTGGTGCCTGCAGAATAACATAGGTTTCATAGACAATTGGACGAGTTTTTGGGGCATACCTGACCTGTTGAAAAGAGATGGTCTTCATCCCTCCTGGGGTGGTGCCGCTCTTCTCTCTAGAAATATGGCACATAGTCTTAGAGTTTGTACTTGCCTAACTGGGGCCCAGGTCAGAAAGCAGACAGACTGGCTAAACCGACTGTCTGTTATCCACCACATCACAGAAATCAGTTAATTCTGAGCACATAGAGACCCTTTCACCTAGATATCACACTATAGAGACTGTGTCTGTTCCCCGAACATGAAAATACAAAAAACGTCCAAACCAATTTAAGAGTAACAATTTAATTGATGTTCAACAAATAAAAAACACATGTAATACAGATAAACAAATGATAAAGCTTGGCTTATTGAATATCTGGTCCCTTTCTAGTAAAGCACTTTTTGTAAATTATATGATCACTGATCATAACCTAGATGTGATCTGTTTGACAGAAACCTGGCTAAAACCTGATGATTACATTATTTTAAACGAGTCTTCCCCCCAAGATTACTGTTATAAACATGAGCCACGTCCAAAAGGTAAAGGGGGAGGTGTTGCTACAATTTATAACAATATTTTCAGTATTTTTCAGAGGGTGGGCTTCAAATATAACTCGTTTGAAGTAATGGTGCTTCATATAACCTTATCCAGAAAAAAGGAGAGGAAGAGTTGTATAAACTTGTTAAATCATCTAAACCAACAACATGTATGTTAGACCCTATTCCATCTAAGCTACTAAAAGAGGTGCTTCCAGAAGTCATAGATCCTCTTCTGACTATTATTAATTCGTCGTTGTCATTAGGATATGTCCCCAAACCCTTCAAACTTGCTGTTATTAAGCCTCTCATCAAAAAAACCTAAACTTGACCCCAAAGAACTAGTTAATTACAGACCAATCTCAAATCTCCCTTTTCCATCAGTTAGGAACCTTAGTGTGCTATTTGATAGCAATCTTTCATTTGAAAGCCACGTTTCTAGTATTTGAAAAACTAAATTTTTCCATCTCAAAAATATATCTAAATTACGACCTATGCTCTCAATGTCAAATGCAGAAATGTTAATTCATGCGTTCATGACCTCATGTTTAGCACCTCAGTATTTGAATGAGCTCTTAGTGCATTATAGTCCTCCACGTCTGCTGCGTTCTCAAAACTCTGGCAATTTGATAATACCTAGAATATCAAAATCAACTGCGGGCGGAAGATCCTTTTCCTATTCCCCGACTGAGCCTGGTTTCTCCCAAGGTTTTTTCTCCATTCTGTCACCGATGGAGTTTTGGTTCCTTGCCGCTGTCGCCTCTGGCTTGCTTAGTTGGGGACACTTAATTTCCAGCGATATCGTCGACTTGATTGCACAGACACAATTTAAACTGAACTGAGCAGGATGATGACATCACTGATGAACTGAAAGTTGAGTGTTTACTATTGTCATTTTGCATTAATGACACACTATTTTTCTAATTAATGCTGTGCCGTTGCTTTGACACAATCTGTATTGTTAAAAGCGCTATATAAATAAAGGTGACTTGACTTGCTCTTTTAGAGGAAACTGCTCTTTTAGAGCTGAAGCACCCAGGAGAATCACTGCTGAGAGGGGCACACCGCTGACTGCGGCTTCTCACCAGCACCGAAGAGATGAGGTGAATGGCTTTGTGTAGCATAAACATACACTCTACTCGGCTCTAAAGCAAAATTCTGAATGAGTGGATGCATGCTGCCATCTTATATACCCGTATGTACAGGGGAGTGGCTGAGCATGCTAAATCCACTCGCCAATTTTCATTGGCCTTTTCTCTTAAACTCAGAGGTGATTGGGGTTCCCAAGTAAGACATTGTCATCACAACATAACTCGTAGAGACCGACAGACAGGGAACATATAATTTATAAACTGTAATCTGGTCTAAAATGGGACTATAAGGCATGAAGATATGAAGATATTATAGACATTACCATCACAATATTTCTGTAAATTTGCCTTTAAACAATGTGTATGTGTGGACTATATTTGACTTAACTATTATTCAAAGACAAAAAAATAAGATTTTGCCTTATTTGCCAAAAAACTTCAGAAAACCTCATGAAATAAATCTCACAAATGTTGATGGTCAGATGAGAAGTCTGCATCTGCAGTGGCTTGACATCTGACAGGAAAGCTCTGTAAAACAATTGTGAAGAGAACATAGTTGCAATGGAAAACATTTACTCTGAATGAGACCACCTGTGATTTTTAGTTACCTCACTTCTGAATCCAGAATTCAGCCACTCATCAGCCAATTGTACAAATGTACTTCTATTTTGTATTCAGAAATGTGTTTGTCATCAGTCATTTTATATACACAAACTTTACATCACCTCACTGTACAGTAACTAGTTATATAAATATTCACTGTTCCACTATTGTTTGTATATATCTTCCCGTCTTGTTTATGGTCTGTAGGAATTTGTTGGACGTGTTATGTGCATTGCAGTTTCCTGAACCACATTTTGTGTTTCTCTATTGTTATAAATAGCAATAATTTTGACAGAGAACTAGTATTGTTGTTGGCATTCACCGGTTTGCCCATTAAAAGGTGTAAGATGAAGGGTCAGATGACTGATCTTAATGAGTTGTGTGGCTGGGTGGTGGATAAACACTCTGTGGTTTGAAGTTAAAAGGCATTGTGACTGTACTGAACAATTAAACTGAACTGTTTTGGAAAAAAGAAAAAACATGAAAACTTGTGTTGGTTTAATTTTGGCAAACAACTGTGAATTTCAATATTGAGGCTCCAGCTTTATACAGCTCCCTAAAGGTATTATAGTATTTTATTCAAATAAGGTCAGAAACTGTAGGCCAGAATAAATTATGAGCTATTTTATTCTACATTTATTTGATATGAGATGCATTATTTTGAAACATAGCCATGTTACAGCTTTGAACTTTAATTGAACGTTTAGAAACTTGTTAACAAACATTAGAATTAAATACATTTTAACAAATTAAATATTGATAGTTTGAGACAAAATGTTGGTTTATAGTTATTATTAAACTTATATTTTCTATAAATGTTGTAATATAAAAATGATATAATTACTTCCTGTAATGCTGTGGAAAGGTTGTAAATGATGTAACATGATGTAATAAGATTTTTTTTTATTACAACATATGCCAAAATGATGTTATGTGAATTTGGGATAGTTGAGAAGGTCAAGATCTCTGCAATGGGGCAGACCAAAATCAACATGTTAAGTGATGTAAAGATATTTGATGTGCTTAAAGGGGTCATATGATGAAAGGAAAAATTGAAATCGCATCATATGACCCCTTTAAATCTAGCTGCTTTTCATGCTTATGATTTTGTGATAAAAGCTTAGAGTGATTACAGAATTTGTTCATTAAAACCCACATTACCGTTTTACTGCAGTGATACTAATAAAGTGGAACCATATGGTTTTACAATCAATGAGACTTTCTATTTATCCTCTGCAATGTTTAAATTCGACTGATATCACTCAAATTATTCTTGATATCAAATGTTTGAGATGAAAACTTTACTCTGCAATTGAAGATTGAAGGCCACGGGAAAAGGTCAGACAAGAAATCTACAGAAATCTGGTATTTGGAAGAGTTTGGGCACGTATCCAATTCAGTCCAGTGAAATCCACATGCAAGCACCACATGCATTGTAAAGACAATTGCCACAGTTCATATTTTACAGGTTTCTCAGCATTTCTGTGAGAAGCTGAAGACAGTTTTGTGATAACGATCTTGGCTGTTGCAATTTACTAAAATGTGCCAAGTTCATACATGTGCTTTCTTTTAAACACAAATCAACTGATTTTACACATCTTATTCGTTCTATGATTAGTCGGTCAGTTGTGATATTATTTGAAATGTGAAGGTTTAATTGTTTTCTTCTGTCTTTTCTTTTTATATATATATATATACAGTGGGTACAGAAAGTATTCAGACCCCCTTAAATTTTTCACTCTTTGTTATATTGCAGCCATTTGCTAAAATCATTTAAGTTCATTTTTTTCCTCATTAATGTACACACAGCACCCCATATTGACAGAAAAACACAGAATTGTTGACATTTTTGCAGATTTATTAAAAAAGAAAAACTGAAATATCACATGGTCCTAAGTATTCAGACCCTTTGCTCAGTATTTAGTAGAAGCACCCTTATGATCTAATACAGCCATGAGTCTTTTTGGGAAAGATGCAACAAGTTTTTCACACCTGGATTTGGGGATCCTCTGCCATTCCTCCTTGCAGATCCTCTCCAGTTCTGTCAGGTTGGATGGTAAACGTATATATATATATATATTTTTTTTTTTTAAATTACGACTGAGGTGTCCAAATGTTTTGGGGTTTGATTTGTTGCATATTTCTAAATAAACAACAGTAATTCAAAAGTTGTTACAGCATAAATGAGCTATTACAATAATAGTGTGCCACAACAGCTCAATGTGCTGTTGATCTGAACTGTGAAAATCATTGTATTTAAATCTAAATTTTGGTACAGAACCACTGATATCACACACACACACACACACACACAAAACAGATTCGCACAAACAATATATTTATTGCAAATTAATTCCACAGAACTAATAACAGAGGAATTATGTGAGCTTGTATTGTGAAAATAATGGTATAAAAACATTTAAATAACAAAATGAAGCAAACAAGTCCAGTACAATTAGTATTACATTGGAAGAGGAATGGGAATGGGCAGACAAAAACCACTGATATCACACACACACACACACACACACACACACACAAAACAGATTCGCACAAACAATATATTTATTGCAAATTAATTCCACAGAACTAATAACAGAGGAATTATGTGAGCTTGTATTGTGAAAATAATGGTATAAAAACATTTAAATAACAAAATGAAGCAAACAAGTCCAGTACAATTAGTATTACATTGGAAGAGGAATGGGAATGGGCAGACAAAAAAAAAAGTGGTCAAATTTGTGCAAATATTTATAGCAGTTTTACAGACCTACATTATTGATCTAAAAATATAATAATTTAAGAAATGCATTATTTAAACTACAAGGTTTTCAAAATGTGATATGCAGATCCGATTATGGCAATGGGGTGGAATTTGAGCACAAACATCATATCATAACAGGAGCACATAATGGTTTGAAACGTTCTTATGATATGGCGATTGTCTACATTGTTTCAATGACTCAAAGCTAAGTGCTAAATTGGGAATGTTAAAGAAGAATATTTAGTCCTTGTGTGTGTGTGTGGGGGGGGTCGTTCTAAAAGGCCACTGGATGCTGGTTGTAATGGAGAATATGCCCCAGTTCAGAGATGGGTGGGTGGGGGTATTACACGATTACAGAGAAACCATTTAATTCGATCCGACAAGTCTAATGAATGGAGGAGGTCTGCGGTATCGCCACAATGCTAAGCGAGCCCACAAGGCTCTTTGCTCTACCACAGTTATGAAGGGAGGAAGATCAGTACCACATTTCTACTGAAGCTCACTGGAGCCGCAGAGTACCAGATGAACATGTATGTACCATTCAACCAATGCATCAACATATCATGACACACTCAGTTCACAGTGTACTACAACCATCTACACATCACACATGAGAAAAGATAAATAAACACAAATTACACATATCTGATGGACCTAATACAAATATATATATTCTGACACCATAACCAGAAGGTGAATGTTGCATAATTGTTCGTGCTGAAATGGCAAATTGTGTTTCAGGCCTCTTCATCAATGCTCAATACAATCTTTCAGCTTTCAAAATGTCATGCTTACAAAAATATATATCTGGTTGAGAGGCACATCCCTTAAAATTCACAAATGTAGACTGATGTCCTGTAGTCTTACTTGTGTTTTCGCCAGAGTTTGTTTAGAATTGAATGTTCTGACATCTAAAAACCTTACAATGGAGTCTGAGGTATGACAGAAATCAATTTGCTTTCTCTGATACGCCAAATTCAAAGAAAGCAACACTTGCTGGTTCCTGCGTTCCCCGTTTATTTTTTCCCCATTTAAGGTGTCTTTTTTAAAAGAATGTAAAATGGTCATGCTAAGTACACTTTAATTTGATGTCACGTATTAAAGGGTTAGATTTCTTTCGTTTATTGAGATCAATGGTTCTCAAGTGGTTTTGTTTCATGACCCAGAGTTTATATTGGACAACAGCTGGTGACCCAACATGGTACCAAAATTGTGTATTGCACAAAATTTCATCGGTTTCATGCTCTCAGCAGCCAATAATTCTCAAAAACACTGTGGTTTCGACAAACCATGTCCTCACCTGTATCTGATGTTTCTGGGAGGTTTTTTCTCAACCCGTCTATGCTAGCATCTGCTAGTCTTGTGTAGCCAGACCTTCAGAATGACGGCAGAAGGTCTGGGAACCTTGGCCGCTTTGAATGGCAAGGACCGCCCAAGAGGCCATATGGCTGACATATAGAGCAACCAATCACGTTTTGGTGTGTTGGTTGGTTGGTTTAGGGGTGTGGACATGTCCCCACAGTAACAAGCCATGTGTAAATCTCTTGGACGTATTCTAAAGATTCAATGCCACAAACTTTAAATATTTCACGTACTTTTAAAAATCCAGCGTTTAGTTGATCCTGATAAGCACTCATTATCACAGTTGTAAACACAACGGCTTTCTTCTAACATGAGAGGGTTTGGCGTAACGGCATATTTGTTTCCAGGCGGAACATTAAAAAACGCGACACGACTTCAAAACTCCTGAAGCGTTTCCAATTTTGTGTGCCGTATGCATCAGACATTCAGCCAACAGTCCGTGGGCATGACGTTTGAGGCCGAGACTAGACATCTGCCAGATTTGGTGAGCTTCTATCAAATGACAGATGTTATCAACAAAAGATATGGGAAGCATTTTCTCCTCACTTTTAAGGAGTCATATATCCATATCCGGACCGGAGAAAGCCATTTCTGGACAAGAGAACCATTTGAGAGAACTGTAATGTAAAGGAAAACTATATGAGCGGCGCTCTGTGAAAATCTTTCATGCAGGTTTGCGTACTTATAGAAAACAATGTCTTCGAAATTCATCAGTTCTATACACTGCTGCAGTGATGATGTATTTTCATAGGCCAAAACCCAGAAATTAGTTAGCATTTTAGCACTTTTAATTTAATTTGAATACATTAATTTAATACAAACCTTAAGATTTTTTTTTAGAGCTTTTACTTGTCTTGAGAAAGGCAGTTGGTAACAATTGGCTAAATGGGACTACAGAGTTTGTGGGGGACAATGGGAACACTGAAGTCATGTGACTGATTGTGGTGTAGTGCATTTATAGCCTACATTAATCTTTTGACTTCAGGTAACTGTATTTAGGCTTCAAAATCGAGAAGTACATGATGAACAAAATGTGATGATATTGTGAAATACTCCCAAGTTTCGGAAAAATATATATATTTTGAATGTTCTTCATAATTACAGAACAATAGAACTGAATTGTTAAAATGTTCAATCCTATGTATTTGTTATATCATTACATAGGGTGATATTTTTTAAGTTTAGAACTAAGCCTCTTTTCTTTTATTTATTTTGCTACCTGAACTTATTCATTGTTATACGGTTAGTGCATCTTATTGTGGAACATGTTTAACCTTCCAGGTGAGAACCACTGATCTAGATTAACAATATATGCTAAACACAAGTATACCAAGCGGAACATAACAGTCTCCAATGTTATAGCAAAGACACAGAAAAACCCCTCAATACAGTTGAGAATGGGGTGATTTTAAAACAAAACCGTGAATGTGTAGACCTGTAATAAACAGTAGGTGGTTATCAGGAAATTACATGACAATTCCACCACGCAACTACAACACAACAAGAAAGACATGATGCAGGCGATTGTTACTTGTCAAGCAGAATTCATACCAAACTATCTATGTTTATAGCTCCATTCAAAACACTAGTGAGCTGCCTTGTTGACACTGGCAGATATATTTAATACAGCATACAAACAGGCAAGTCTGCACATCACACAAATAGCATTACATCTAATTCCAACTGATTCCAATTAGCATTTGCTGTTAGCATGTTGCTAAGCTATCAGTGTACACATAGCATACACAAGTATTGAGAAATTTGTTTCTATTTTATCAGTGCTTTTTAGTATTGCATGGAACTAAAGTACATTTACAATCAATGGGCATTTTTCTTAAATGCCTCTAGACTTGTTTTTTTCCCCCACTGAGTTTGTTTCAGTGCATTATGGGAATGCATTCTCTGCAAAGGAGGCAGACCTTCTATAATTTGATTTTGCTGAACAGCCTTTGTGCTGTGAGCACACTTTTGCTGCCATAAAATGCCATCTTTGCAGGCAGCTCACTAGGTTTTGGAACAGAGCTTATGACAGCGTACTATAAAATATCCAAACATTTGTTGTTGTTTGTATGGGATACAATTACAAAGACTGCTTGAGTGAAATCTTCTTGTTTATCAAAAGGATTGATGCTCCTAAAATGTACGTCCACGAAATATAGATAGCCATTTTCCTTTAAAAAACTACATGTATACCATTTTCAAGTCATGAAAACCTACAAAACAACATCTTTGGCGTAAGAAAAATAGCTGGTAAAAATCTACAGGATATGAACGTTATCTACAGAACATTACACAAGAGTTGATCATGTAACTGATCAATATCAGGAAAAAAGGTTGATACGACGTATCTAAAACAATCTCATCTGGAGTATTCCAAATATCTAAAGTGCTTCTGCATTAGTCCCTAATTCATACACAAGTGTGGCACTGTAAGTACCTCCACTGAATTCATAAGGCAGATTAATTCTATCCACTAGAAAACCATGCACACACTCAAAGGGATGGATGAGAGGGATGATACTACACATATAAAGAACGATGAAGATTCCCTTTGACATGGTTATTTTAATTGTCAAAACATCAGACGACCAGCAGCCTCAAAAACTGATGCTTTGTAAAGAAAAATGTGAAGGTTGAATTCTTTCAAAGACTATTTTAGCAGCTATAATTTCTCAGACAAACTATTGGTGTCTGGACTTTCACAGCCTGTTTAGGAATGGATTTGAGGTGATTGGAATCTTTTCTTACTGTGCGAACTGGCGATTGAGGTTACTAAACAATCTTAAAAACTGATATAAGACAGAGACCGAACAGGCACACAGAGAAATGAGCTAGATTTTTCCAATGATAGCAACTCATGGACACACCACTCGACTCTCGACTGGCCAAATTCTAGTACATTGCAACTCCAGACAAGCCGTTGCTGGAGAGGTAAGACTCAATCAGGTATGGAACAGCAGCGCTTCTCTGAGCATGCTCCTCTATGTCGACAAACACAGAGCCCTCTGCTTGTGTGGCTGTGTCAGTACCACCTGGTCCTGCAGTCACAAAGTTATGCTGTCTTTCCAACTATAGGATTCTCGCTATAAATTAAAGTAAAAAGAATTTCAAAACATTTTACTGCACATATACACACAAGAAAATTTTTTGTTTAATATCAAATTTTTTTTTGGGGGGGGGGGGTTGATTTAGGACGTTTTAACGAAAAATGTTTGCTGAAAATTTTCTTTTAAATGTATTTGCTATCCAAGATGTAGGCCTAGATGAGTTTGTTTCTTAAAACATTTTAGTTCCACAAAAAAAAAAAAAACTATTTTGAGATTAAAGTAAAAGTATTTTGAATATAAAGCCAAAATTATGAGAATAACATCATAGCAATATGAGATTAAAGTTGTAATATTTTGAGAATAAAGTAGAGCATTTCTACTTATTCCGCAAAAAAAACATCAGTACCTCAAACCTTGTCAAAACAGTAATAAAATGTTTAAATAGACTCCAACTTGGTTAAATGACTGATTTATGAGAATAATAAAAAAAATGTTGGCAAAGTTATACCATTGCTCCTTTTGTGTGTATTTTAAATTCATCCCAGCTCCCTTTCATCTGTCCTAGAAGAAAGCCACTGAGGCCCAGTGGCCAACTCACCTAATATGGCCAAATAAAAGAGAATAACCTTAATTTATATTTTACTTTTATTTTACAACGTTTGCTTCTTCTTCTTGATATCCAGAGCTGTTCTTGCTAGCGCTGCAGTGTTGGGCAGCATTGCTGTCATCGTTATCACTTGAATCACTTTCGCTTGATTGGTGAATGTCCCTGAAGCAAAGCTAAATATAATTAAATAATAATTATCTTTAATATTTAGGAAAAAATCTTTGGCCAGGTAAATGTCAATGTTCATTACAAACATGCAGCCTTTCGCTTCACAAGACATTAATTGATGAACTGGAGTGGTGTGGAGTACTTGTGGATTATTGTACTGTTTTTATCAGCTGTTTGGACTCTCATTCTGACGGCACCCATTCACTGCAGAGCATCTACTGGTGAGCAAGTGATATAATGTTAATTTTCTCCAAATCTGATCCGATGAAGAAACAAACTCATCTACAACTTGAATGGCCTGAGGATGTGTAAATTTTCAGCAAATTTTTGTTTTGGGTGAACTCTACCTTTAATAAGTGAATTAAAAATAATAATAAAATTAATTAATTTTAAAAATCTATATTACAATTTACATTTTGCACTTTGTATAAAAATTTCTTAATTCTCTGCCAATTTTAAGTCTTACATAGTGCCTGGTTCATCAGTTAGCGCTCCCTTTGAGTCATGGTGAGCCTGCAGATCGTCCAGTACTTCTCCGAGCTCTTTAATAGTACGGAAGGTCTCTTTAGGGTCCTGTATAGTGAAGGCTGAACACTCCTCCTGCTGCCCAAGATACACCGACATACCGGCACAGGCATCTGTAGACACAGACAAATAAACCAACACTTTTTAATGAATACAATTTGTTTATCAAGACAAAGTGGAAATGCAAATAGTCATGTATTTTTTTGACAAATGCAAACAATTTTTTAATATATTTTATATATATATATATTATGCTTTTTTAATGGTCAAGCTGGACCAAATAATAAAAGGAAAAGAGTCATCGAATGAAATCATGGGACATTAAAAGCATGAAGTTGGTTAAAAAAAAAATGCATGAAGTTGGTTGAGAGAATAAACAGTGTGCTGAAATCTAAGATATGTTTTGATTTGTTTAACATTTTTGCTCATTTTGCCATTGCCATACTTACATTTGTGTTGTTTTATAGTTCACATGACCATACTGCTATGTAAAAAATTGGAAAATAGTAGTAATAAAAATGACTGTTCAATAATACAAAAGTGTGTTCAAACAGTTGACTATTTCTGAGTGAAACTGAATATTAAGCAGGAAATATCCTGGATCGACTGAAATTATTTGACATTAGCTATTATTTCATAAGTCTTTGTTACATCAATAGACAACAAAAACATTTTCAGTAGTGGAGAAAGTACATTTTGATAAAATATTATGAAAACATACACTGATGAATCACAAACATGTGTATTATGAAAGTACATTTGGCCCGTTTTGATTTTATACTGTTGTAGGCTATACACACCCTCCATCTTCTGTAGTCTGGAGCGGTTGGAGGAGAAGAAGGAGAAGATTCGTTCTGTTTCTCTGTCACAGTCGATGTCCAGTTGAATATTAGCCAACACTGTCCTAAAAGAAAAAGTCAGACATCAAAAACAAGAACGTGTACAACATTTGATAAAGCGATAAAATGTATTAATAAGATGTCTTACGCAGTGCAGGGTTTGCAGCCAGGGGTGCTCTCATTGGGTTCCTTACAGCATAACCAGGATCCACCCACGTAAGCGGACGGGTGAAACGTGCTGAGCCGTCCCGGGTTACAGCGGCTGACCTGACTCAGTACCTCGATCCAGCTGTTGGTCTCCACGCAGTTCCCCGCCTGCACGTACAGAGGCTTCTCTGACTGGATTACCTGAAACATCTGCAAAACAAATAGTGGTAAAGGAGCATGCTACATATACGCTACGAGTCAAAAGTCTGGAATAATTGCATTTTTTATTGTTTTCAAAAAAAGTCACCAATGTTGAATTTATTTGATTTAGTTTGCAGACACTTTTATCCAAAGCAACATTCAAAATTTTACATTTAATTTATATGTTGGTCCCCTGGGAATCAAACTCATGACCTCTGCATTGCTAGCACCATGCTATACCAGGAACACAGAAACACAAAAACTCACAAATACGACTGAGCTACTCACGTTTTTGCGGTTAAAGGCACTTTCTTCCAGTTTCTCGACACTGAGGATGTTTTTCACAGGAATGACACAAAGTGCTTCTTTCCCTGTACACAAATACAAAGATACATTTATCTATGCCATTTAAATAGAAAATGAAATGAATAAAATCACACTTTGCCATATTTAGCACTTGTGTAAAAACACATTGATGAATAATATGCATTATTAAATACGTCTGCACAATTTTTTAATACAGAGCCCAGACCGGTGGGACTGTTTGGGTCTGTTTTTGCATACACACATCAACAAAACATCTGGGGACTGCGGTTCAGACTGACACTAAAAAAATCCCATGATATTCTGTAATGACCAGTGACTCTGTCTAGTCGGGCCAAGCCCGTGGAGCTGATAGCACATCAACTTGCTGCGCCAGTATAAACACACAGCCGTTTCTCAAGCACATTCTACACATTTGATAAATTCCTATTTTCATCTCCTCCGATGATGTTCAACATTTTGACCACAGAACAGCCAAAGTACACAGATGCTTGAGAACTAGAGCCACACACACCACGTCAGCCCATCT
>NW_015505800.1:604182-604776 GCF_001515645.1 Sinocyclocheilus grahami | reverse complement strand
AAGCGTCCAGGCGTCCAGAGTGCTCGAACTGGACAGAGCAGATTAAGCCTTTCTTGGCCTACTTCCTGGAACATAGGAGGCCTGAAGTACTGAAGTACTATGGGCCCTGGTGAAGAAGTGGGCACCTTAGGCCCTTACCCGTCCCTCAGGTAAGAGGAATGCCCTAACCATGCCTGGAGCAAATTCCAGGCACGAAACAGAAAGTGCCTGAAGATCCCCGATCCTTTTTAGTGAGGAAATAGCGAGGAGAAAGATGGTCTTGAGCGTGAGCAACTTGACCGAAACTTCTTCTATGGGTTCAAAGGGGGCATTGCATAAGCCCTCCGGAACCACAGCCAGGTCCCATGAGGGCACCTTAGTGTGCTGTACCGGCCTCAGCCTCAGGGTGCCACGGAGGAAACGAGTGATAAGTGGGTGTCTTCCCAATGATTGACCACCCAGAAGGGCGTGGTAAGTAGCTAAGGCAGCCACGTATACCTTCAGAGTGGAGGGGGATAACCCTGCGGAGGATCGCTCCTGCAGAAACTCCAGAACTGTACCAATTGGGCAGTTGACTGGGTCCTGCAGTCACTGTCCGCACCATGAAGCGAAAAG
>NW_015505800.1:519649-604167 GCF_001515645.1 Sinocyclocheilus grahami | reverse complement strand
TCAAGGCGTACTGTTTCCTAGTGGCGGGAGCTCTGGACTGGAGTATAGTCTCAACAACCTCAGTTGAGAGACCAGCTGCTAGGAGCTGTGCCCCCTCAGGGGCCATGCCCACAGCTTCCATGGGTTCAGATTGTGCTATATGTGGAGTATAATGCACGTATACCTTCAGAGTGGAGGGAGATAACCCTGCGGAGAATCGCTCCTGCAGAGACTCCAGAACTGTACCAATTGGGCAGTTTACTGGGTCCTGCAGTTGCTGTCCTTTGCTCATATATATATATATATATGAAATCCTATTCCTAAACAGTATGTTCTTTCCAGTTAGAACATCTAAATTATTCTTAAAATAAGTTAAATTTAAATATTTCTGGTCGGAGACGACTCAAACAGTGATATTTCTGGATGCTCACTGGCCAAAACCAAGTTTCAGCCATGCTAAAAATACACATACACATAAAGCAAATTATTTAAAAAAAAAAAATTTTTTACCAGCTACTGTTTATATCACTGCACAACACCCACAGAGACCAACTATTAACCTTTTTATATAAAAGTTTATAAATAAGGCACTAATGATACTAACTTGCAACATCGACATTGTTATTGTAACAAAATTGAACTGACATTGACTGACTTCAGTTGAATACTGACAATATTGCCTTCTGTAGAGCTGCTTATCTGAAATGTAATTGTTTAATAACTGAAGAACATTGCAACATTGACAGTTATTGAACTGCATTGAAACAAATACAGACAATATTATCTTCTGTAGAGCTGCTTTACAGCTGAAATTGAATTTGTTTCTTAATCAGTTAATTATACAATATCAACACTGTTACTTTCCTGGTTATCAGTGTGAAGCTGATTTAAATATGTATTGTATAAAGCGCTATATACAGGGCTCGTACACATTTTTACCAATATATTTCCATGACTTTTGAGACATATTTATGACCTAATGTTCCATTATTTAACAAGTCTACATGTAAAATAAGAATAAAAATCTGTTAAAATTGATCATAGCACATGTTATCTAAAATTAATGACTATTAATGCTACTTATTTGCTTTCTATTTGTTTTAACAATAAGTACAAGCTGCTACTGTGCCAGACGTTACTCCACATAGAGAACATATCACATCACTGAATATTATTAGTTATTTAACCAATATTATCAACTAAACTCAGGGCCTGAATTTCATTTAGGAAACCTTTTAGGTCTAACAGTAGTATTCAGGTACAGAAATATACAGAAATTGAATAAACTGTCAATTAAAAACAGATTTATCCTTCAAATTAAAGTTACAAAAGTGATTTGTTTTGTTTTTTTGCCTTTCATGTTTGATTAACATTAATGACAAATGCCAAAGCTTTATTAGGCTGCTGTCACTTTAAGACCGACTGCATGCATTCAATAAACTGATACACAATGATTTACTTTCTAAACAACTGCTTACATTCACTTAACACAAAACCGACTGTGTTTATGAGGATACTTGCCAGGACAGGCATTTTGACAATTTTGTGTGTATTTGGATACACAATAAGCTGCGAAAAATAACTCAATTTGGTGCTCGTGAGGTGTTTGAGGCGGCTTTATGTGTAAACCATCTCTGGAGAGCGAGACTACCGAATGGTTTAAGATGTGCAAATGATACAGTTTTGTGACAATGAACAGTGACCCAATTAGGGAAGTGACAATTCTGTCAACTGTCCTGAAATGCGAGCGAAAATCTCGTAGTGCAGGTGAGATGAGCTGATGTAAAGCCATTTTGAGAGAGTGAGAGAGAGAAGACTGAATCACTCATGCTTGTTTTCACATGACTGATTTGATCTGATATTCTGTGTGGATTTATTTACATCTAACTACATGCTATATTAAATAAATGTTTGCAGGAATGTACGCGAAACCTGCAGGGATGAGTAAAATTATGCGCACCAAATGACTGCCATAGATCAGCTGATTCTGGGTCTCTTTGTCTTTTAGCAGGGGTGCCCAAACTCGGTCCTGGAGGGCCGGTGTCCTGCAGAGTTTAGCTCCAACTTGCCTCAACACACCTGCCTTCAAGTTTCTAGTATGCCTAGTAAGAGCTTGATTAGCTGGTTCAGGTGTGTTTAATTGGGGTTGGAGCTAAACTCTTCAGGACACCGGCCCTCCAGGACCAAGTTTGGGCACCCCTGTCTTTTAGTATTTTGATTTTCTTTTGCAGTGAGACTTCTAATCCTTAAAAGGGTCAGGTTGAGTTTAGCCAGTGAAAAACACAGAGTACCTTCATAATATCCTCAACCGCCCCAGATCTGATATCTGAAGGACAGTTACAAATGAAAGGTGCACATCTACAGAGAACAGTCCATCATTTAGTCCAGATGCTCAGCGGTCATGAGTCTAGAAGATGACCCTCCATTGATCAAATAAGAAGAAATGAAACTTATGAGTTATTATCTTCTCTCCCTCTTTTAACTGTGATGTGAGCACATTTGGTCAAAAGGCCAGTCTACTAAAAATGCAACCTATACTCCCTGATCCAGAGGTGAATTTCAAGCTCATGCTTCAGGAATAAAGTTCAGAATATTCCTGCATCAAAATGGTGAATAACACAGTGGCTCCTAACTGATTTTTACTCTACGAAGTCAGTTCTCCTCAAGTTGACACAGCTAGTGTCCTAGCAAAGTAGGCAAAGATGTGGAGAATCACAGCCACTGCTGTTTGTTACAATCCATAGGAAAGAACAATCAAAAGTGAGATCTCTTTAACATCTCAAATATTTCTCCTAGACAGAAATTAGGTTACTTTAAGAACGAATGGAGATTTTTGCTTGAGTCACCTTCTTCTCAAACTTGTCTCCTGAGACAAAAACTCTAACAATCTCACAATGGTCTCCTTTAAATCTTTAAAAGAGATCTCAACAACATCACACACTGTGCACTGTTACAGTCCACAAAATAAATATTACTCAGAAAATCCCTTTATTGGTAAAATTAGGAGAATAGCTTGCTGTTACCAAAAATAAGCTAAGAAAAGTCATATATTTTAACCAGAAACAAAACTAATGTTCAAACATTATAATTCCTGCCATGTATGAACACAAACAAGAAACAAGCTTTCTGCCAGAGTCTCTCCCAGCACAAGTGTTTAAATGATATGGTAAATTACAGTTACATAATAAAAACAATGTGGAAAATCTAAATGCACGGGGAAAAAACCTGCAGAACAAGATAATAATCAAAACAATTATTTTGTGTCATAGTGACCCAGTTCAGCTTTCCTAACTCTGCTGGATACAGACACACCACATCTCCAACTGATTAGTCAACATCCTCATATTAGAATGATTTCTGAAGGATCTGAGTAGTGTACATTTGTTCAGCTCTCCCGTAGGAAAGACAACAACAGTAATCCAGCTTTGCTTACAGTCCAGCAGGAAGCAAAAGAAGGTCAAGCGACCATGCTGGCTTCCTCTGAGATTTTCACTCCAAAGGATGTTTATTATTACAACAGCGGTAAACCTGTATCATGCACACCACAATTTGCAATTGGTGACCTTGAAATTTACATTACACCTTGGGAATTGTGATGGCTCTTGTTTTATAAGACAGTTCACTTCAGGGATATGAGGGAATTATGTAGTTAGAATGCAATGAAGCTGATTACTGTAACAGCAGTGCTAGGACTGGGTGCTGCATACTGGAGTGCATTAAATTACATATTCTTTATCAGTTTGTTGGCGGCGGTACAAAATTAGCCGACACTGTGAAAATGTCCTGTTCCATATGTCATGACTCATAAGTGTGACAGTATTAACAGAGGTATTTGTAATAGTGTCCTCATTCAAACCTCAAGAAAAAAATAAAAATACCGAAACAGACGGGAAGTTTGATTCATGTCTGGAAATCATTTCTTTCAAATTGCCCATTTCTGTGAATCAGTTAATAACAACGATTCAGTGATTCATCATCACTCCACTCAAAAATGTGGAAATGTATCAAATTAAAAAATATATATATATTGTCTAAAATTTACTGTACAGTCTAACCAAGGCTGCATTTATTTGATCAAAATACAGTAAAAATATTGTGAAATGTTATTACAATTTAAAATAAGTACTTTTCATTGTCATATATCTTAAAATGTCATTTATTTCTGTGATGGCAAAGCTGAATTTTCTATAGCCATTACTCCAGTCTTTCATGCTGACTTGGTACTCAAGAAACATTTCTTATTATTATCAATGTTGAAAGCATTTGTGCTGCTTAATATTTCTGTGGAAACCGTGATACATTCTTTCAAGATTCTTTGATAAATAGAAAGTTCAAAAGAAGAACAAATATTCTCTAACATTAGAAGTTTCTTTACTGTCACTTTTGGTCAATTCAATGTGTCCTTGCTGAATAAAAGTATTAATTTATTTTTTTTAAATCGTACCCAGCCCAAACGTTTTAACGGTAGTGTGTTTGTAGGTAAATATTGCTGTTCATTACAGTTTAAATATTTTAATAAATATATGAAAAACTATATGCCTCCTTGATTATTCTAATGCATCAATATATCATTTAAATAACCTTACTGTTATTATATAATTTTAAGAACTAAAAAATTCCCTTTTATGTCCAGAATCTACTGACAGCCTCGTCAATGCATAACACACAGCTTTTTCCAATTATTTTTGAGAAAATATTGTGTAAAATAATTAATTTCAGCAATTCATTTTAAATCTCACTGGTTTTAACTAATTAATTAAATTGCATCACATCCATTATATCTTGGATGTATATATTTTCGGCAATGTCCACTAATTTAAAACACAGCGTTACAAAATGGACAAACACATATTCCGTACTCATACACATTGCTAAATCCACGGACATCAGTGAACACAAGTGCACACCCATGATATAAAGCCAACTGCATAAATCAAAAAGGGGAAACAGAACTTTTCACATCCAGAACTGGCTGACCACACTACATGTACAGGAGCTACACAAACAAGAATATGAAACTGAGGACAAGCTACAAGAATCCAGGGATACTTTTCGTGTTATTTCAATTCCATTATCATATTAAAAAACTGCCAGCAAAAACAACTGTCTGCACACCCACATTCTACAGCTGAACTGGATGACTGCTCACAAACTAAGTTCTTTGGATCATAGACCAAACTGGTCTGCAGGAGAACACATCAGAGCTGGGATCACTCACCTTTCTGCTTGTGATAGGACAGCTCTTGATTGGTCACTCGTAACCAGCGCTTCTTAAAGTTCTTCTTTCCTATTCGCTTTCTGCCCTGGGCCCGCTTATGTACCTCTCTGTTAAAAATCATATGTACACATCTAACTGTTAGGCTTCCTGGATATAATGTGCCACACTGAACTGTAGTTATTTGAGCTACTCAAAGATGTAAAAGACTGGACTAATCAATTAATCAGACTAATTTGAGAACTGTGGTGTCTTTCACTCACCCCTCCTTCAGCACAAATGAGTCCTCCACTCCACTGGACTCCTTACTTACGTTAGAGGAGATCTCATCTAAGAACTAATGGGAAAAAGATGACAGAAGAAAAATTATATTTAAAAATGAAGCCCAAGTTTAAGACACAAAATGTTTTATAATAAATGTACACAACACATCCACATTGAGAACTGAGCAATGCCAAGTTCTTAGACATCTACTACCTTTGTTTCATTTGGTTTTGAAAAGATCAAATGTAACCATCGAGGAAAAAGTAATAACACATTTTGCTTACAGCTTGAGTGTGTGATGAAAATATTTGAATTTTTTTAAAATATTTTTAACTTAAAAAGGATGTACATATTTATATATTCATTATTAACCCCTTAACTGTCACTCACATTTTTGAACATAGACATGAAAGTGCACGATCCAAACTTACATTTTTATAATTCATGAACGAAAACATTTTGTAACATGATATCGATGTACCATTTTCATGGTAATGCAATGTTTGATTTTAAAATGGGTTTCAAAGGATGAATTTTGAGATTTAAAGTTTTCAATTGATATATAATTTCTGATGATTTCTAAAGTGTGATAGAGAAAAAGGCAATAAAGAAGACTTTTTTTGACAAAGGTCAGACCTCCTGTTACGATGTAGATTTTTGAGGTGCACTCTTGTCATAAATTAATCTATTACTTTTCCTAAATAATTTTTAACACTAAAATTGGTAAAATATCTATTTAGGAGTCTTAGACCTTTCCAACGATATACAGTTTGTCATGATTAGATTAGGATTTAATTGTAATATAGTGAAGTAAACTTAGGCGTCCCACAGAGGGTGACAGTTAAAGGGTTAATAGAGTATGAGTGTTTTCAGGGATCTTTGTAAAAAAGATTAATATTTTTAAATAATATTCATTATGATATCAGGACAGTTGTATCACGCTGACATTTTTTGTATTATGCACCCCTAAAAATATAAAAATGTAATTTTAATTTTGAAATTAAAAACATACTCATCACAAAACTGCATTTAAGAGTATTTCTGGATAAATTAATAGATCCGGATCAAAAAAGAAAAAAAGAGCATCATGTCATTGACCCACAAGCATCTAAAGTATCAGTCCAATCTATTTAGAATCTGAAACAATCGGAATATAATGAAATATGATTGTATCAACACAGCTCAAATGGTTAGTTAGAAATACTTACCATTTTAACTTTTTCTATACATTCATCTTCTTGGAATAACTTGAAGAAATCGTACATATAGGTTTCTTTAAAGCTAGACTGGAAAAAAAAAAACGGAACACGTCACAACAGAAACAAGAACAGGAATTTAAAACATATTCTGGTTTGGCTCTATATCTAGGGGAAAACTTTCAAAAGTTGGTTCCCTCAGCACACCGTATGACTAACAGCTGACGTACCAGTTTGTTCTTGGAAAGGCTGCCCCAGCTGCCCAGAGACTGGATGGTTTTAGAGATAAGAGTAAGTGTGCGGGAAATTTCAGGGTCCTGAGACAAAGAAAGTATAAGTTAAAAACTCATTTTTAATTCGAAACACTTTCATTTACTGGCAATTACTTTATGCTCTTACAAATAACACATGTACTGTTGACTGAAAGCATTCTCAGCAGAGACTAGAGTGTCTCAATGGGTCTTTCCTGGCATAAATAAATTAGTCACATGCTAAAAATAGGAAGTAAATCATGTTTGTTACGACTAGGTAGTTTGTTTTAGCTGTGGTGTGATGTGGCTGTTTTGTTGCACTCACAGGATGATGGGATCTCAGCTGGAAGGTGTGTGGAGAGAGAACAGCCACCGCAAAGAACCTCAGAAATACGAAACTACTGACCGCTGAGTACTGCACATGAGGATCCGCTGTGGTGAGACACACACACACACACACACACAGATTATTAGTCCTGACTGAGTATCTGGCTCTTCCTAGTGGTGAATCAACACAGTCCTTCATGAACGCATACAGAGACGTCAGTGTGGTCCCACTGAAACATTGCTGAACAAAATACATGCACAAGTAAATGAGAGTGAAAGCATGTTTGTGTGCATGTGCCGCCTGACCTGGAAAGTGTTTAGACGCGAGCTGTCTGAGTGACCTGAAGACGTCACACATGAGGGGAGGACAACTGGAGCTGGACTGTGTTATAAACGTAAATACCTTCTGCACATAACCCTGAAGATTCTCCTAAGCACACCCAAACACATGTACATGAGATGTAGAAAGTACTTTTCTTTATGGCAGACACATTTTTTTCATGAGAATTTATTACATCTAACCTCTAAAATTAAAGCAACATGAGCTTATTTATACCTGGACATCAATTTGAACAAATTAAGAACTATATCAGATGGTACAAACAGAGGAAGTCATTTTTGTCAGGTATGTGGCATTTTTCCCAGAGTCACCCCTTAATTTTCAACTTATGCCAACTTAGGCCAAATTATGTACATAAATTCAACAAAGAAATATCATCATCATCTCACCTTGTTGACTTCCACATTATCGCCCTCTTTTAGTTTGACAGGATCGATCTCACAGGTTTTATTTGATTCAAAGATCTGTAAAAGCAGAATGAAAACAACAAACCATTTTATACTGTGTAAATAAGAGTGTTAATAACTGTAGCAAATCTGAGCCACACATTTTAATGCAGCTATAAACAGTCCAGTTATCATTAAAAGAAACAAACAAAACAAGTAATAGTAATATTGTGTGTCTCACCTCATTTAGAACAGGTTTGAGAGTGACGGTCAAGTAACTTCTGCCCACAATCTTCATCATGTCATCTATGCAGCGGGTGGCCAGAGAATTCCCTCTGAATATGGTGTTGGCCTCTCTGCACAGGGAGACAGAGGGCATTTCAGAGGATAAAGAAACAGTGAGTGTGTCTAACCTAGACAAACTCTGGGTTACAAAACATAACAAAACAAAACAAAAACAAAAACCATGTGCATGTTAAACAAAACACACACAAAAAAAACAAAACAAAAACCATGTGCATGTTAAACAAAACACAAAAAAACGAAACAAAACAAATAATAACAAAACAAAAACTATGTGCATGTTAAACAAAAAAATAAACTAATATTATCAAAACAAACACACCTAAATGCATATTAACAAACAAAAAACAAACAAACATTAACAAACAAAAATCTATATGCATAATAACAAATAAAATACAAAATAAAAAACTAAATGAATATTAACAAAACAAAACAAAAACGATATAATTGTTTGCGTGTGAATGTGATACTAAACTGTGTATTCTCCAGCTCCAGAGCAGCAACAGAGGTGAGAAAGGGCAGCAGTCTGTTGTGATGGAGCAGCAGTCTGACTACAGGAAGCAGTGCTTCGTACCCCACACTCTCTCGGCAAATATCTCCCAGAACATGAGCCGCTGATGCTGAGATCGGCTAGAGACACACACAAAATTAAGAAATTAAAAGAACATGAATTTGCATCCCAAAATGAAAATTCTGTCATCATTTGCTCATCCTCAAGTTGTTCCAAACCTGTATGAATTTCTTTTTTCTGCTGAACACAAAAGAAGATATTTTGAAGAATGTGGGTAACCAAACAGTTTCTGGTGCCCAATGACTTCCATAGTATTGAAACAACTTGGTTTGGAACAACTTGAGGATGAGTAAAAGATGACAGAATTCATTTTTGGGTGAATTATGCCTTTAAGGCTTGAGTCAAAGTGCATAAGGTCTTCAAGATAAAAGGGGGCACAACTGTACCTTGACATCCGGGGATTTGAGCATTAGGTTGCGAAGGGCCGTGTAGCAGGCAGAAGACAGGACGTTGTCCTCCGTGTATGTTACCTTCAGACGTAAAGAACCCATATCATCTGGCTTAGACTTTGTACCGTTTCCTTTTGGCTGCAGCAAGTACCTAGGAAACAAGGCAAAAGCAATTTCCCATATTTTACAGTGTAACACAGCTTCAACATTCAATATGCTGTATCTTAGACTTTGTACCGTTTCCTTTTGGCTGCAGCAAGTACCTAGGAAACAAGGCAAAAGCAATTTCCCCTTTTTAATGAGCTATTTTACAGTGTAACACAGCTTCAACATTCAATATGCTGTATGTTAGATTGTTAGATTGCTATATATGAAATATTCACAATGATTTAACTGCCAATATAAAATGAACAACATTGTGAGTATTACAATGATTCTGAAGCCATTTTTATTTACTCATTACGTTTCTGTCATTCAATGTGTCATTAAACTAACGGGTGTTGAGAAAGCGACATTTTAAAAGCAAAAACATTCGATTTGATAAGTTTCCATGAATCAGTTCCAACTATTTCTATGATTTGCCTGGAAACATTGCATCAGAAAATTCTGGTTTAACATTGAGTCATCAGCCAGAAATGTTCACAAAATTATTTTTCATAAAGTAAAATTGTTTTAGTTGTATATATGTAGGTAAATCTTGCTGTATATTATCATTAAGACGTTTTAATGTTTTTGAAAGAATTCTCTTATGCTCACCAAGGCTTTCTTTCAGGACTATTTGATGAATAGAAAGTTAAAAAAAACAGCAATTATTTGAAATAAAAATCGTTTGTAACATTTTACAATCAACCTCAAATTTATTCAGACACCTTCAACATTTCTTGCATTATCACTATATTTATTCTCTATAGTTTAGAAAATGGTAATAAAATATGACAAGAACTCAGAGTTAAACTGTGTCAGAACAAATCCATCTTGATAATGTCAGATAACAATTAAGCAAAACATAGTCCGGTCAAAGTGTCTGAATAATTTTTGTTCCCCATTTTTTTTTTTACAATTTTACTGGTAGTCCACTGTATGAATAATTTTTGGGGTATGATATGTCACAGTTTACTTTATTTTGCTATCCTCACTTACATAAATGAACTATAGTGTCCTGCACCCACTAGTAAAAAAATATCAAAAATTATATCTGGTGTCTGAATAATTTTTTGTTTAACTGTATTTATGAATGTAATGTATTGTACTTTTGATCAATTTATTGCATCCTTACTGAATAAAATGATCTATTTCTTATCGCCCCAAACTTTTGAATGGTAGTGTATCACTGTTTCTACCAAAATATTAAGCAACTGTTTTCAACATCGATAAAAATAAGAAATGCTTCTTAAGTCGCAAATCAGCATATGATTTCTGAAGGATCATGTGACACTGAAGACTGAAGTAATGGCTACTGAAAATTCAGCTTTGTCATCACAGGAATAAATTACATTTTAAAATATATTCCAATATAAAATATAAGAAAAAATAGGAAATATTATTTCACATTACTACTTGTTTTTACCATATTTTTACCAAATAAATGCAGCCTTGGTGAGCATAAAAGATTTCTTTCAAAAACAACTGTATTGAGATATATTAAATAGTGAATAGTGATAAAAACCTGAACATTATTGAGATATAATTTTTGTTAGCTCTGTTGCCCAGTGCTAATTTATAACGACAAAACCTGGAAGCATTTTTTTTTATCCTTTCTATTTACGTGTCTGACATGTAATTTATCCTTTGTGTCATTTGCATTGCTCAAACTACAAAGTACAGGAATTAGTGCGGCAAGACTGTATTTAAGAGTGTCAGCGTCTGTGTGTGAGTATGTGAGCATGTTTTATGCTAGGTTCATGCAAAAGCTCACCCACGCAGTAGACTCACTGCCCTCATTCAAAACATGTAGATCAGTATCAACAAGTTCCCTCTCAGTCTACACACACACACACACACACACACACACAAATGCACGCACATACAATGTTTACACAACACTACTGGTAGGACGGTGTGATCCACAGTCTTGAGGACACAAGGGAAGCGGGCAACAGAAGCAATCCACCCAAAACACACACACACCTACACAAACCCACAGTCTTTCAAACGTTTCTCAACAAAAACTATCAGCGATAAGACACAATTGCAGCTGAAATTTATATTATGGACGCTGCAGTCAGCGGTCATCGCAAATGTCACAATGCGTGGCCTTGAGTAATGGCCTCTAGAGTCAGTAAAGTATTGCTGAAGTATGTGCTTTTAAGCTCTGACCTCAGAGAGGTGGTGCGCTCATGCCTGATTGGGCAGATAAGGACAGTGCAGAGCTGGGATTGGCTGTTATTCCTTCCTCATCTGTTCATCAGTATACCTCACTCACACACTGAGATCAGCAGCACTGCATTAAAGTGTGTGCATGCACACCTTTATTTCATACAGTTTGTTTATTATGTGTATTACAATTAGACTGAACAATTGGTAACACTTTACAATAGGGTTCCATTTGTTAACATTAGTTAACTAATAAAAAATAAAAACTTCTTAAGCACTTATTAGTCTTCATACCAGCACTTACAAATACACATTAGTTGTTTGTTAATATTATTTAATGGGCCTGCCCTAACTTGAATTAACAATTAAAAGTTGTATTTGTATTAACTAAAATTAATAAATAGGATTAAATATGCAGTAAATGCATGTTTCAAAGTTGTAAATAAAAAAAGATTGCTCAAGTATGTTTTACAAGAAAATACTTCAAAAAGTTCATGTTTGATTCTATGTTACTGGCCATTTCTTTCCAATTATTTGTTAAATTTACAAGCATTTTTTTTTTACAGGTGTTGTACATTTATTTAGAATTTTGTCCTTCATTGTGTTGTGTTGCGGGGTTCACGGAATTGTCTGTAAAATTAAAGGGGTCCTATTATGCTCTTTTACAAAGTCTTGATTTTGTTTTGGGGGTGTACTAGAACAGGCTCTCATACTAGGTTGTTTGAAAAACACATTATCTTTCACATATTTTACATTATTACAACACCTCTCTCCTCAGTCTGGCATGAACGGCTCGAATAGTTCCTGTATCAAATGAAGGCCCGCCTTCTGAAATACGAAATGTGCTGTGATTGGTTAGCTGGGCCAGTGTGTGCTGTGATTGGCAGCACTCGGCGCCTGGTCGGCAAATGTCATGCCCCTTACCATAGCCGCCGCCGAGCTTCAGTGTAAATATTGCATCAAAATCAAATCAATTTGAGCGCGATTTAAACCCGGATGATTGTAACCACTCTAAGTTCGTCTGTCTTGGGAAAGCTAGTGTGTGTCCGACATAGTGATAACACTCGTTGCCTTCTCTAGTGCAGCTCAACCAGGTCTCGTCCCATTCTTCTGTATTTGTGATATCACAAATCCCAGAAAATATGCGTTGTAGTCCAAACGTGTCGTTCGTTGTAGTTTTTGAAAAGTGATTTCTGTTAAATAAAAGATCTCCTTTTGAAGTGGACTTTGAGCTTTGTAACTTTGCAGATCTTTTTTATGCTCAAACAGCAACATTACAGACTAACTAAAGTTGAAAAAGTGACAAAGCATAATAGCACCCCCTGGATAATGTCCTGGCAGGAAATTACCAGCCCTCTTTTTTTTTTTTTGTGTGTGCATTTTTTTCAGTAAGCTTGCTGTTTGTTTTTTTTTAACAAATGAACAAAACTTGACAAAAAATGACCCTCTAATTTCTTTTATCTAAAAAAACTAATGAATAGTTTACATAGTTGCATAATTTTATATCACTGACAAATTGAATATTCAATATACTGACCAGTCCTACTTGTAAGTATGTGAGTTCTTCTTACCATGCTCTGTGAATATGGTCATTTCTCAGGATTTTCACAGATATCCGTGTCTCTCCGAGGAACACATCCTGTGCCAAGTTACCATTATTCCACAGCTCCACCCTGCATGGAAGAATACAAGAGAGCACGCATTAGCTAAATGTTCATTTACGAACACACATACACAAACAGAGCTCTGTTTCAATGTATTTAACACACGTTTGAACTTCTCCCATTGAAACTGAATCTGAAATTCAGCACGCAGAGCACAGATGGAGTTGCATCAAAGTGGGTTAGTCATTTTTCTCTCCACTACTCAATGAAGCTTTTTTCACATATCAAACATGCAGACAAATATATTGCCTCTGAGTGGAAAATAAAAACCATCAACACACTAAAACCATGCATAAACACACACACGCCCACCCACCCACACACACACACACACACACATTAGTGTCATGAACTAATGTGCCGTCTGGTGGTTTCACCTACTCTTACCTGTCAGCTTCTGCAGAGGGCTATATGGGACAATTCAGAGTGGCACATTACGTGTCAAATCAGATCAAAGCCACATTCATCAAAACATTTGTGACAGAACATACATTCATCCAATCAAATAAGCACTCGCTCCTGATTATCATAATCATCCACAAACAGTCAATATGTGCAGATATATGCAGTTTAAAAAAAGACTAAAACAAAAGTCTGCATCCAGGAAAGCAAATTATCAAACAAAACAAATAGATCCAGCTAGGACAGGCAAAGATGAAACAATGACAACACAATAATAGAGAAGATAAGATAAGATAAGAGAAGAGAAGAGAAGAGAAGAGAAGAGAAGAGAAGAGAAGAGAAGAGAAGAGAAGAGAAGAGAAGAGAAGAGAAGAGAAGAGAAGAGAAGAGAAGAGAAGAGAAGAGAAGAGAAGAGAAGAGAAGAGAAGAGAAGAGAAGAGAAGAGAAGAGAAGAGAAGAGAAGAGAAGAGAAGAGAAGAGAAGAGAAGAGGGTTTCACCTACTCTTACCTGTCAGCTTCTGCAGAGGGCTATATGGGACAATTCAGAGTGGCACATTACGTGTCAAATCAGATCAAAGCCACATTCATCAAAACATTTGTGACAGAACATACATTCATCCAATCAAATAAGCACTCGCTCCTGATTATCATAATCATCCACAAACAGTCAATATGTGCAGATATATGCAGTTTAAAAAAAGACAAAAACAAAAGTCTGCATCCAGGAAAGCAAATTATCAAACAAAACAAATAGATCCAGCTAGGACAGGCAAAGATGAAACAATGACAACACAATAATAGAGAAGATAAGATAAGATAAGATAAGAGAAGAGAAGAGAAGAGAAGAGAAGAGAAGAGAAGAGAAGAGAAGAGAAGAGAAGAGAAGAGAAGCGAAGAGAAGAGAAGAGAAGAGGACTCACTTGATCTCTAGTTTCTCTATGTCCTCCTCCTCCACGTGAAAATGTGACCTCCCTTTGTAACTGCTTGACCTTGTGACCTGCCGAAACATTGGGAATTGTGAATGTAAGGCTAACGCTACAGATGCATATGACAACATACTTTATTAAGTTGTTTAGAGGGGTTCAGAAACAATTTAGACTCACAAAATCAACATTCATTAACTAATATTCAATAAATGGATGAGGTCATACCTCAAAATGAAAGGTCTCCTCAAACTGAGGGTCACTGGTTTTCTTCTTCACTTTAGTTTTTTTCTGGTCAGACCTGAGAGAGAGAGAGAGAGAGAGAGAGAGAGAGAGAGAGAGAGAGAGAGAGAGAAACAGAAAGACACAGAGCAGGATGTTATTATTGAATCAGAGCGGATGTTATGTACTAATTTCTGCCTAGATCAGAAACGGCTATTTCTGATCTAGGCAGAAATAAACAATTTCAGAAAGGCTGAAATTGTTTTATGACCGACTGATTTAGAAACAATCACAATGGAGCATTTTGACTGTTTTCAGTACTTGATTAGAAACCATCATATTTTATGCAAACCTCTGTTCCTTTACTGTAAACCTTGTGATTTTAGTGCACCATCAATATGACTTCAAAATGTTTATAAACCCACCTGGCGGGCCCTACAAGGGTTACTGTGGCGTATGGATCGCAGTTCTGCCCACTTATCAACGGCAAACCCTGACATGCAATTATCCTGCAACAAACACACAGCTGTATTAATGAGATTGTTTAAAAACATACATTCAAGTCAATAATGAAACCGCATTCTTAATCCATTTGACTTTTAAAATGTGACATCATTCCAAGTGAAACAGGATACTTAGGCTACTGTTTTAAGCTATCTAAATAATGCCTAAATATATATTTGGCATATATTCTTAAAATACAAAGCACCAGTATCACTGACTCATTCACATAAAGACCATGAGTGGGTTGTTTTGACCCAGCGGTTGGGTTACTACCCAGAAGGTTGGGTTAAACATTTAAACCAACCGCTGGGTCAAAACAGCCCAATTGCTGGGTTTGTCCATATTTTACCCAGCACTGGGTTGTATTTAACCCAGCATTTTTTAGAGTGTATTAATAAAGCAAATGGGGCAGCTTTGATTTTATGTTTGCCAGTCTGCCCAGTACTGTAGATTTTCATTCATTCATTTTTTCAATACTGTCAGTTTTGATCAAATTAAACACACACACACACACACACACACACACACACACACACACACACACACACACACACACACTCACACACCTATATCTATCAAATTTATCATAACTGATAGTAAAGACATTTACATTGTTACATTGCTTTACATTGATTTCTATTTCTATATTTTGAACGGTTTTCAACATTGATGAAAATTTTTATTTTTCCAATGCAATGTCACAAAATGCAATGCAATATAAAAAAAATATATAGCCTATTTATTTTGTTTCACTTTAAAAAAATCTACTTATAATTTAGTAGGTCTTTAATTTGCAATAACAGCAAAAATGACAAAAAATGCAACTATTACGTGAATAATACAAACACTTTGCTGGAAATCAATGGCACACTGCGCAAAACATGACTGACTTGTTTGGAGATTTCTAGACTAGAAGTCATTCTTGAAATTTGATCAAATCTGAACTATTTTAAATAGGTGACATTCAAACCAGCAGAATTTTCAAAACAAATGTTGCCAGCAGTAAACACAGGTACATGATCAACAAATGTGTTATGTAGTGGCCCAATAGGGCAAGTGACTGTCAGTGAACTGGGACTGAAACTCTCTCACACTGGCCCTCTTCCTTATTGTTGAGCACCGATGTTGACTTTTTCAGAGGATCCTCTACGTCACATGTTCAAATGTGAATGAATGAAAGAATAAGACGATGAAAGAAGAACAAGCATAAATGAAAGTGTCAGACAAGAAAAAATGAAATATGAAAACAGAAGCACTGCTATCCAAGACAGAAAGTAATTCACACTTGTAGTTGTCATGGTGACAGCCATGAAGAGGCGACGGAAGGTGAGAAAGAACGACAAAGAGTGAGAGAGCATGAAAGAGAGAAAAAAGCAGTGTGACAGCAAAACAAAACCACAGGAACAGCACAGAACGAACTTCCTGCCGTCACGGCATCACTTCCTCTTTCGTCAACCTGCTCTGTGGGAGAGTGTGAATGAACAGCGATGGCCAGCATTAAACACACCGACACAAGTCAACAACTCTGTGTTGAGTCAAACCATTTTTCACACCGTTAAAGAAAATACATACACCCTGTAGAGGTGTAAATATGAATTTCACAGGTATTCTCCCCCACCCAGACAACACACACTTCTGAAGTTATCAACACGGTGTCCACAGCATACAATATGTAGTATTTCATGTGAAGCACCATCAAACCACAACAGTAAACCAAATAAGGACCATTTGAAAACATGCCTTTTAAATATACAGAAAAACTTTTATGAATAAGTAAGCATATAGCCAGGCATCCCCGTTATCTCAGTAGTAGTTGTCTAGATCAGAGATTCCCAAACCTTTTTGTCAGCCGAACTCTTTTGACATAAAATACTTTTTAAAAAACAATTTCTAGCTCATATTTTCAGCATTTAACAGCACATTTGTTCTCGGTTCTCTAGATATATTGGTTAATAGCCACATGACTTGCAGAAAAATCTAATAAGCATTTTGATTGTTTTAAAAAAAATTATTTTAATTAAGTTCAAAAAGAAATTGTGCTTAATTTGTCATGAACTGCGATATGATAAACATTTCATCTTATAAGACAGAAATCTAATATTATTGTAATAATATAATTGTGAATGAAAAAATATATTTGATAATTTTAGAGAGAGAGCGAGAGAGCGATAGATAGATAGACAGACATATAGATAGATAAAATTATTATAAAAAATTAAGACAGAAATCTAATAGTATTGTAATAATATAATTGCGCTTCAATGAAAAATATATTTGATAATGTTACAGAGATAGATAGATAAAATTATATTATAAAGAATGAAGACAATACGATTGTACTTCAACTAAAAAAATCTATTCTAAATATTCTAAATTAAATTCTAAATATTCTAAATTAAATACAATTCTACAGAATACTGTTATAATTATATTATTTTTAGTACATTTTATTTTTCACTAAACTTTACAATACAAATACTATGTCTTAAAAGCTTAAGGGTTTAACCTTTGAGAGAATTTATTTAAGCTGTGATGGCAGGGCAAAAAAAGGTCCTTTTAAAAAGACACTGGACACTACAAAATGGATATTGGATTGGATACTAGTGAAACAACTACTAGAATATAATGAAATATAAGTGACATAGCCTATATGCTTTTGACAAAGATTTTAAACTGAATACTATTAGGACACACAGTTACTTATGAATTGCCAACAATGGAGAAATATTTTTAGAACCACATGGTACAGTTAAGACATCTACCAGCAACGAATAAAGCGGCCCTTCTGACTAGCCAAACCTTGACCATTTAATTCGATATCCTGTTTCACTTTTAAGTTTGTAACGTTACAAAAGTATAATGGGTTTTGAATGGCAATTCATGTTGAGCTCAAATACACTAAACTCATGTAGAAACACACAGACACATGCACTGACCGACAAGCATCACTTACTGAACCACAAGCTGTTGGCAGATGGAGCCATTCTCTGTGATCAGTTCATTCAGCTTCATCTCTAAATGAACCTTCCCCTGTAAAAGTAAAAAGACTTATTTCACCAAATCCAACAGATGTAATTACACTTCATTCAGTTGCGATATCTAGGATAACACAAGCAAACAGACACCAGAACTCAGTGTGCTTTATTTTTCAGTCATGTTGGACACTGCTTCTTTGTCTTTGCGCACTGACCCATTTATCAGCATTCACAAATTACATAAAAGAGAAAAAACTATAATATATACTTAATAGTTTGATATCTTAGCGAATGCAATGCCATTCAGACATTTTAAATGTTTAAGTTCATAAATACATTTTAGGGCCACTAAATATGAAATTCAGATGATAGGATCCGTCCCACAAACCATCATTCAGACGTCTGCTTATAACAAAAAAAGTCATCTGAAATACAGAATGTGTTTTGAAGGCCGTGGCACTGAAGATCAACTACTGACATGTTTACGATATGATATGATATGATATATGTTGAAATCACCTATCCAGCCAGTCAAATTTGTTGAGGCTGATAATGTCGGAATGAGAACGAGTGCAAACAGAGGAGAGCTGAGGAGGAAAAGACGGATAGAGGAGAAAAACGAAATAAAAACACCCACATACTCCTACGCAATATTTTGTGCAAGTTCCTTTCAGAAATGACACAGAGAATGCACCAATAATTCAATGTTAACAGATGAATAAATAAGTCTACTTTTTAAAAATGTAAATATGTGAGTGCATTTTAAATACTTCAAAATGCAATATGAAGTGCCAATCCTCAAAGAAGCAAAAATATAGTCATAGAATCGAATCATTTAACCCTGTAGAAGATGTAGCTGTTGAGTAGATCTATTTGCAAGATACAGTACATCTATATAATTATAGAGCAATTAATTTCCTACGTATGTGGAAACAAAAAACTTGTTTTGTGTAAATAAGTTGTTTCAGTTTTTTGGAGTACGCAAGGGCTTTTTGAACACGGCGATGGAGGAACTTCTTGTGATTTCAGTCAGTTCTGGGCGGCTCTGAACATTATCTGACGGAACTGCCACCCACCTTTTTCTCGTCCTCAGAGTTAAACACACATACACCACAGTGTTTAATCGCTAAACATAACGTAAAGTAACACTGCAACGTAGACTGTAGGGCTATATGAAATCTATCAATATTTTTCAATACAATTTTCTGTATATCATGCTATTTAAGTTTTTAATCTGAAATTAGCCATGCATGTGTCCTTTTTAGTTAAAAATACAGGTGATTGTTGACAAGCAGATTAAAAATGATCAAATGCAGTAAAACATAAAAAGAATATTTTTCCACAGTATTTTACTAAATGAATACTGATACAAATAAGCTCTTTTATTTATATGCACCAACAGCGATATTTCTACAAAAATATTTTAATATATGACAAACGTTATACAGAGACTTTCCCAGAACAATTCTGTGTGACTTCAAACAAATCACTGAATCAGAGTCTGAATCTACTAATTGAAAAAGACAGTTTGAACTGATTTACAGAAAATAATCTGTTTCTTGCTACTAAAAAAGCCAGTGAAGTCGCAAAGCGAGATGAAGGAAGGATTTCGAACCTAGTCTGTAAACATGGCTGCTTTGAGGAAAGCTGTGCAAAGCCGAAATGTGTTGATCAACAATTTTATAATGACATAGTCTAGTTTATTAAAGGCTTTTTAATTTTTAACCATGCGAGTGCCTTGGAGTATTACACTGTCTGTAAAAATGCTCTGTATTTCAGGTGACTTTTTTTTGTTTAGTTTCAGGTGACTTCTTTGTTTAAATCAGACTTCTGATTTATGATGATTTGTGGGACACATCCTGTCATCATATACAGTGGCCCTAAAACGTATTTAGACACTTCAGAAACACAGTTTAAAAAGAAAACAAAAGGCAACTAAAATATTCAAAATATTGCCAAATTCCAATTTGAACTCATATTATCAATACACATATATAAAACGTAGAAACACTTATGCAGGAGCTTGCTTTCTAGGTTGGAAAAGTGGCAAATCTGCTATTTGTAATTATTTTCCCACTGTTTTTTTCTTTCTTTTACAAATATGTTTTAAAATTACATCGCAAGGATTCCAAATGTTGCCAAATTCCAATTAAAACCGTTGCAATCAATAACGTAGAAACTCTTATGCAGAAACTTGCTTGTTAGGTTTACTTTTCTCATTAATTTCCAAACGTGGCAAAGCGCTATTTGACATTGTCTTTCCGTTGTGTGTGAGTGTGTGTGTTTTTTTTTCAAAACACTTTTTACAAAAGCAAATGCGTTTACATAACCACTTTTTGTTTCTGATACAGTCCACACCCCCCAGCCCCCAGTTCTGCTGAATAGTGAATCATACTTGTGTACAAAACAGATCCGTGCATACACCATACACAAAAACAGGATGTGGAGTTGGGCCTGAATCTGCTTTCAAGTCATTGGACCACATATAAGAGCTGACTAATCATACATTGATCTTATTGGGTACGGTGAGGCAATGAGTAATCATAAACTCACCCGATTGGTCCAAACCACGGCTGGAGACTAACCACAGAAGGGAAGTAAGGCTGTGTATTCATGTATTGCTCTGTTGGGTGTGTGTTTGTGTGTTAAATGATAACTTCTATGCCATCTAACCGTTCACTCACCTGAACTTCTGAGTGTGGATCCACGGGCTGTAACTGAAACCAGTTCTCTTTCCCGCAGTACTTATATAGATCTTCCTTCCTGATGGCTACTTTCCCTACAAACACACACGCAAGCTTCAGTTGATATGTACACTGTTTATTAGTCTTGAAAATCAGACAAAACAAGAGCGAAAGATACTGACCTACAGGTAGATCCCTTATTTGGAACATGCTCTTGGCGTACACGTAGAAGGACAGGCATTGGAATGGGCGTGGAATTTCGAAGTAGAAGTCCTCGCTATAGAACGGACTAAAGCACAGGACAGAGCGTGTTAAATACAAGCACAGTGACTCCATAAACAAAACGTCTATTTCTGATTAAATATAATAAATATCACCAATTTAAGTTCAAAATGTAAAGCATGGCGCTGGAATCTCAATGGGTTTGATTCCCAGAGAACGCAAAGATTGATAAAATGTGTACCTTGAATTCAGGACACTGGTTTTAAATAAAGATAGCACAAGCTCATATTTCACCCACAACACCACTAATTCAATTACATTAAAAAGTCCTGTGTCACTTTGTGGTTGTCAAAAATGTTAGTGGATCATGTTCATAACTAAATGTGATGGACTACATTTGGTTACTCTGCCTCAAACACTTTTTGGGGTCAATGTAAGCACAGAATTAAAAAAAATATAAATATTGTGTATCATTAAAAAAAGCATCCAAAAAAACCTGACAGATTAAAAAGGTTCAACGTGCAAAAAAAATTACTTCTAGCTGTGTGACTGCAACAGTCAAATACCTCAGCTGAGACTTGAGAGGAGAATGCTCATCCACCCACACACACTCCAGCTCTCTTACACACACACACACACATTACACACTCATAGCCCCCGCACTCAAGAGCGCATGCGCTCCCACATACATTCACACAAACAGATTCTGACCTCCCGAACACTGCTACAGGTAAAACTACTCGACTCGAAATACTGAAAACGTGGCGACATGGCAAACATGAATGGCCTCAGATTCAAAAGTGTTTAATAATAAGCCAAATGAGAGGAAGAAAGATTAGGAGAGGTGAAGACAGACTTGAGGGAAATCTTCACGCTCTGAGAGAGGCTGATTGCAAACGAGTGTGTGAACGAAAGACAAGGAGTGATAGCTAACAAGTGTGAGAGAGTAAAGTGAGGGAACGCGTAGGTGGACACCCTTCCTTAGACACAGCCAACAGAGCCCTTTGAACCAAGGGGGAAAAAAACAGTTGTGAAATACCACGAGAGGAAAAGCCTTCAGAAAGAGAGTGAGATAAAGAAAATGTGCTTCTTTCAATGACTAGACGCTTTTGCAACCGAAAATGTACACAATGTAATATTGTCAAACACAGTGTTTTAGGTGCGATATCAAGATGAACTATCAGACCAGGCAAATCCGGTCCACAGTGGAAGGCCTACTTTGAGTATAATGAATGAGTGAATAGTAAATAAAAAATGGTTTTTAAAATTAAAACTAAGGTTTGAAGCTCTCACACGCGCGTAGAATTGCATTGAAAAATGTCTTAGAGAACTGTGATTGGACTCTTTTGACTTGGCCAGTGAGCAAACATCCACAACACCTTAGCAACAACCCAAACACCCTGGCAACCTGCTAAAACACAGAATAGCTTAAAGTGATGGTGAAAATTCTGTCATCATTCGCTCACCCTCATGGTATTCCAAACCTGTATGACTTTCTTTCTTCGGTGGAACACAAAATAAGATATTTTGAAGAACGTTTGTGAACATTCAATGAAAGTCAATGGGGTCCAAAATAGCTTCAAACCCCCTTTTTATTATATGGGCAAAACTCAGATACTTTTCAAAGTATCTTCTTTTGTGTTCCACAGAAGAAATAAAGTGATATGAAGGTGAGTAAGTGGTGACAGAATTTTCAATGGGGCGAATTATCCCTTTAACATCTGCAAAAAAAAAGAATTACTCTTAAAATACGCAAAATTATTAACATCACCAAAACAATTGTGGGTTACCATGTTCTATTGCATCGCACATTTTAAGTGGTTAAGTTCTACCCACATTTTCTTCAGAAAATGTTTACATCTATTTGTATATTGTAATATATTATATTTTGAGCAACTACTGTGAAAGACAAAATAAATTGACATAAAAGGGCAGTGTTTCCGCTCTTGTTCGAATTACGTGTACATGGCAGACAGAAAAAAATATAGGCCTGCATTTTTGTGAAGCAGCATGAAAACCACATATATGAGAAGTGCTGTAAGATAAATATCATCAGCATCAGCATGTAGTTCACATGTGATGTTTGTGTGCTTATGTGTACCAGTGTGTTTATCATCTTACCTTACGCTCTTCTCATAGACTTTTGTGCGATATACTTCCTCCTGGTCCAAACTGATTGTACAGAAGGTGCAGAGGTCACGGAGACGGTTCGGCCCTGAGCTCGGACCCAGATTTTTTGCTTCGCCTGCCGAGAGAAGCATAACAAGGGTGTAAGTCGACACACACTTCACACACTATTATTCACATTATTGCAGAGGATATTTCAGAAATACTTCTCCCAAAAGTGAAAATCTCAATGTATTGAAAAGCTGCCTAAGGACATCCTGCATAAGAACCTTTAACGGTTTTCACAGAAAATAACAAAAATTCAGCTTTTATTTTTGGTATTTGAACACTGCATTTGAATTAGAGGTTTGTCAGTTGTGGGGTTGGCAATGTACGGCCACTAACACACGCTATTGCACGCATACACTTGCAGGAGCGCTGTGGTGGTGCAGAGGCTTGAGGCGGATGTGGCCGCTATACGTGGAGCTCATCTAAGATGTGGTTACAGACGAGAAGCATTAACTTCCTCCCAGCATGCACTGGGGCTTCCAGAAGAGCGCTGATTCAAAAGATCAAATTCAAAAACATACACATACACAGCCACACATATTAATGTGTCAGAGGGCAGGTGTAGCCATAACAGATCCAGACCACATCAAACCAGGATGAAACAGCTAGAGATCTTTTCTGAATGCAAGAACAATTTATAAAAACAAACACGCACCTTATATCTTTATATGACAAATGTATAATATCAGATACTCTGGATTCTTTATTGTGGTTCCCAGCTTTCAGTTTTATGTCTCCTCTAATATCACCACAAATGTTGCCTTTTTTAAATAAATAAAGCCATTCATAAACTTTGGCTTTCAGCAGTTCAATGTTTCAATGTTTCAGTGTTTGGGATTCAGCAGTTGATTAGAAGTATAGACAAACCTCAGGTTTGTAAGGAGGCATAACAGGGTAATTTCACCAAACTATGGCCATATTTTACTACAAATTAAAGAAAATTAAGATGATAAAGAATTACAATTATTTTATTTGACATTATTATTTTATCATTATAAATAATCTCTCTCACACACACATGCAGAGTTGCACACACAAAACAATAATTCTCATTTCTGACAAAAGAAAATCTCATTACCATAGATTTTTATATATACATTTTATATAAATAACATTTTTTCAAGTGTTTGTTTGTTTTGCTTGCCAATGCTGTATTTATTTGATCAAAAATATTGTTTTCTATTTGAATATATTTTAAAATGTAATTGTATTCCTCTGATGGCAAAGCTGAATTTTCAGCAGCCAGTACTCCAGTCTTCAGTGTCACATGATCCTTCAGAAAATATTTCTTATTATTAAAACAGTTTTTGCTGCTTAATATTTTTGTGGAGACTGTGATATGCTTAAATTTTTTGACACTACCAAACTTCTGACCAGTAAAATTTAATATATAGTTTTAACATATTTTATATATATTTTATTTATGTATTTTGTGTCGCGATTAATGTAATGTTTGCTTATTTTAATTAAAATCGTGTCAAAATCATGTCAAAACAGGATGATTTTCATTGATTTATTACAGCGAGAAGATTTTTTTTCTGGTGGGGTAATATACTTCAAATAACATTCAATACATATCAAAAATCTTAAAAAATAACCCCCATTTTCTGTATGCAAAATATAATTTATTTTTATCTTTTGGGCTGATATATGACTCCATAATGCATTGATGACTGTATAAAATTCACCCTACAGAAGATGCTTATATTCTCATTAGGGATCAGAGACTGAATGCACAAAGTCTGCAACTTACACCTTTAGCAATTACACGGTCTCTGTTTCCGGCACACACACACACACACACACACACACCTAGGCTCTTCCCCTGAACCATTCAGAAAACAACATAAAATGCAACCCTGAGCAGCTCATAATGATGGTCACAGTCGACACAGATAAAGACTCAGAGGAAACTAAACTCCCAAGAGCACACTGCCGCAGGGAGCCGAGATAGCAGCCAATGCCCTACAGTGAACCCTCTCTTCTCACACACAAACACACAGGTGTGATGAAGAGAAGCGAATGTGTGTAGCACTGTATGCTTAGCAACGGAAGTGAATACAAACCACAACTGTGAGGCCTGAACAAACAAGCTAAACAAGGCTTCACACACATGCAGATACAAACTCAGGGGTTCCCTACATGCAAACACACACACACATGCACTCATACTTACACACTTACACATATTCATAGACATAAACAAACATGGATCAAAACGGTGTAAAAAAATGCAACCATACCGGATACATTTCTGTGCCGATGAAAAGATATGATTAAAATCATACCAGCTACATAATGCAGAACTCCACAGAAATCTCTGATCAGGGTTCGTACACATTTTTACCAATAAATTTCCATGAATTTTCCATGACTTTTGAGGTAATATTCATAACCTAATGTTCCATTATTTTACACAAAAGTTCAAATTTACCATAAAATTAATGACTATTAATGCTATTTGTTTGCTTTCTATTTGTTTTAATAATAAGTACAAACTGCGACTGTGCCGGAGAACATAACATCACATCACTGAATGCCCGAATGCTAAGTATTATAATTTGTTTAACCAATGTTATCATTTAAACTCAGGACCTGAATTTCGTTTTAGAAACCGTTTTGGTCTAACAGTAGTAGTCAGGTACAGAAATTAAATAAACTGCTAATTAAAAACAGTAAATTCACTTTTAATGTTTGTTTTGTAAATTTAAGCATCCGTGCAATTTCCGTTTAAGCACAAGAAGACTCGAAAGAGAGCTCAGTTTGTTACTTGCGCACTATTTTTTTTGTGCACACACTCAAAGCACGAACACAAAGAGCCGCATCTCAGACAGCGCACCATTACAAAACTGAGTTCACTTTTGCAACTTATCACATTTGAACCAACGGACAAATGCACAAAATTAAATCAAAATGCCTGTTTTGCCAAGTAGCCTATCCTCATAAGCGCAGTCTTACTCAAGTTAAAATACATTTATTTAAATGAACGTAAACTGTTGGGAGAATATCTGATGTGTGTCAGATCTGCATTCGGTATGAAAGCGACAGCAGCTTTTAACATACCTGCTGCTGTCTGTCATTAATGTTAAAGAACAAAATCACTCTACTCAAATCTGCTCTTGACTGAATAACTTCTTCATTTCTAATAAAGATCTATACTAATCTATACAATTATACATTATTGTATTTAGCTCCTGAATAGTACTGAAAAAACTTAAAGCACTGATTGTTCCAATTGTACCTTTGTGCTATGCTAGTATTTTGTTTACTTGATTGTTTACAAGTTTGTCTTTATGTATCATTATTTATTAAAATGCAATATTACATGAATGAGAAACAATAAAAATAATAACTAAATAATAAAACCAACCTTGTATATGAGGATACTCCCCAGTACGGGCATTTTGACATCGTTTTGTGTGTATTTGGCCACAATAGTGTAATAAGCCATGAAAAAGAACTCAATTTGGTACTCGTGAGGAGTTTGCGAGGCGGCTTTATGTGCACCCGCTTTGGATGTGACTGAGAGCGCACAGAAAACCCTAGTGGAGAATGCGAGTACTGAATGGTTTAAAAAGACGTGCAAATGATGAACTTTTGTGACCAACACTTGCCCGATTAGGCAAGTGACAATTCTGTCAACTGTCCCAAAACGTGAGCGAAAGTCTTGTATCGCAGTGTGCAGCAGCTCTCTTAGCGCAGACGAGATGTTCTGATGTGAAGCCATGAGAGAGAAAGAAGACGTGGTGCCGCTGAATCACTCACGCTAAGTGATTTCAAATAATTTGATTTGATCTGATATTTTGTGTTAATTTATTAACTCATCTAACCTACATGTTATATTGAATAAATGTTTGCGTGAATTTCCCGCATGATGCAAAACCTGCAGGGATGAGTAAAACTACGCAATATATGCGTAACCCCGCAACGAAATTAACGAAATTATGTCTATTATACGGATTTTTGTGAAAATACATTTCCGTGACTTTTCAAAACTTTCTACGTTTATTTATTTTTTGCAAACCTTTTCCAGCCCTGGAAATTGCCATTTTGAAATTCCATGACATTTCCAGGTTTTTCATGACTGTATGAACTCGCTCTGATGGTTTCCACAGAATTTGATTTGATGCCATCATTTACTGTCCAGTTCCATCATTAAAAATCTCCTTGGGCTTTATGAAATATTTTGCCTAATCTCGATATTTCTTTCAGCTAAAAATAAAAGTCTCTTTTTATCGTTCTGTCATATTTTATAGTATTTCAATTGATCAGAATTACAAAATTACCACTAAAATCATTGCAGTAAAAAGGATGAAAAGTCTACAGATTCCTTTTGGGTCTAAACCAGACTAAGAATACAAAACAAAACACAAGACAAAACAAAACATTCGCTATTGTCACAATTGATGAGACCGGATGAGACAAAACACCAAACACAAGACAACAAAACAAAAAGCCACAGGACACATGCCTACAAGGAAAACTAAACTGCTCATTTAACCAACAAAGTAAAACACACACACACACACACACAGAGAATTTGATATTATTAAGCTTATATTCACAACATCTTGATCCCCATGAGGGTTAATTTTATGCAGAAACACTGATGGCAACTGACTGATACAGGTTAAATCAATATTCATTCATATTTTTAGGACACAATATATTGTGAGTATCATTGCCTACACAAGTTAGTTAATATCACATTCACTCTTGAAGAGTGTTGCATCACATCATTAAACTGTGCTTAGTGGTAAAATCAGAGACTGTTTAGTGTTAGCTAAGCACACAGAAATATAGAAAATTGTAAAGGGTTCACAAACTTTCAAGCAACACTGAATATATATATATATATATATATATATATAAAGTTTGCATACAAAACTGTAGATTAACCACATACAGCAAAAAGTAATACTTCTTTACTGATATGTTCAGACTCATTCTGGTATGACTTTATGGATAGTTTTTAATGTGTTGCTCAAAACTATTTGTAACAAAATAGCTATTGCGAAAGAAGTATGAAGGCGCAAGAGAAGGATGAGGTTTGAGAGTGAATGGAGTAAGCGGTCAGAAGGTTATGAGTCAATGAGTGTGTGCCACAAGTTTTAAACACCAACCTCAGCTTGTTTGCTACCTTTAAAGGCTCCATGAAATCACTTGACGAACACACTCGACACAGGACTTTCGGACAAAACATATCAAAGAGACTTCACATCAATCGATATTTTTTTCATCGATATTTCATATATACATCAGTATTTTTGTCTGTTTTCTATAAAAGAGAAAGCTAACTTTTAGTTGAATGCAAGCATTTATATATGACCTCAAACCTAACAGACATGAACTAAAACCCACAAAACTTGGATACTGATTTCATACCCACTACAGGAAAACGAACAGTTGTATAGTGGTTTAAATATAATAGACTATCATGTTTGTCTATACTGAAATGTTCTAATAAGGGCATCAGAATTGGTTGACACCGGAACAATGTGGCCAGTATAAAGTCGTAAGAGTGTGTTGTAAGATGGTCCTCATAGATCCAGCCCTTTGTTCAGTTCCTCTTTGTCGGCTGTTATTAGTATACTACTGAATGCTTCACAGTTCTCCAGCACATCACAACAGGAAAACATTTCCTCCTGCTGTTTGTATATGTGCACGCACACCTGCTGATAGCCGGTGCTGGTGACCGCATGTAAATGTGGCCGTTTGTGTGCAAAAAAGAGGGGAAAAGAAAAGAAAAAGATAACATCAGAGTGAGCAAATAAGTCTTTTAGTCCATGAGGGTACCAATTAGTACACTACACTTTCCAATGGAAACGGCTCACAAAAAAAAACATTTTTTTACCAATGCTAAGGTATTTTGAGAGAATTTTAAACATATTGCTAAGGTGTTCAGAATAGTTTTTTGCACGTGTATGGTGTTCTGTGAGAATTTTTAACGTTGATAAGGTCTTCTGAGTGGTTTTTAGCATGTCTAGCATTAAAGCTAAGAAAAAACACCTATCCGAATGATTCTCTTGTCAATTCACTAACATTAAGCATGATTACAAATAACAGATTAAATAACATTACATTACTGCATAAATCAAGAATGCTTCAGGGAAGCTATTTAAATCATTATATGATCATTTCTCTGCAAAACTATGAACACTTGGTCTTGGTACATTTATCATAAGCATATTTTTTGATCAGTTAACGCTTTAGATTAGGAAACACATATTAACTATTAACTGAGTTTTCCCTTAATAAACTCCTAATTTGCTGCTTAATTAATAGGAAGTATAAGATAGTTGTTGTAGTAGTTATGTTTAGGCATTGGGTAGGGTTAGAATATGGACATATGGAACATGGTTATGCAAAATATGTGCTTTATAAGTATTAATAAATAGCCAACATGCTAGTAATATGCATGCTAATAAGCAATAGTAAATAGTGCACCCTAATCTAAAGTGTTACCCTTTGATAATTTCCTGCTGGCATATTTTGGCCAATATCTGAATACCAGATATATATTTTTTAAGCTATGGGATTTCAGTGACTTTAGCAGATGAATATTACTGCAGGAAAAATAAATAACATCATAAATGCTGCATGCACAGAACAGTTTATTTGTGTTTGTCGAGGCCATAACCCAATTTGTAGTTATGTGTGGTGTTGACATACATCCCAATTAGGACACTTACATGGACAAAGACATCACTGCAGTGTGACGCACTGCACACAGTGGCCTACGTACTCATAACAGTCATTCTGAAACCTTGGTGTGCTTTTGTGAATGAAAAAGCCTTTGAGCTGTATTCATTCAGCTCACGGACCAATGGGCAGTAGCCACTATTAGACATAACAGTTGTTGTCAACCAACTACAAAATACTAGTAAACAAATGAATGCCCTTATCCTTTCATAAAAATAGCTGACGACTAGAGCCAACCACACCATGCATTTAGCCCAGTTTTTTAATAGAACCCAGAGACTAACAACACTGATAAATTGTTCAGTGTCACGTCTGTTACGCTGTCCCGTTTGAGAGTTTCGGATATGCTAGACAATTTGATTTAATAGCACATGACTGATGTCATGGGACATGCCACTAGTTACAGTGTATCATTCAGTTTGTATCGCCTTGATTGACCCTGAACCTAATATTTTCAGTCAGGGCAAGCAAAAGACTGTGTAGGAAGTGGTTGACCAAAGACCACTTCCTACACAGTTTTTTCAGGAAGGCTCGGGCATTTTTTTAACATTGTTTATTCAAAAAGCTTAAAATTAAAGGAAAGTGAGGTAGATACCGTAAAAGTCAAGAGTACCTGGTTTCTTCCCTAAGCATTTACAAAGAAGAGAGCAATTATTTAACAGTACTCTGTAATTTCCTAAGGACTTTCCCAATTCTTCCTATAGGCATCTGTAACTTTTTTGATGCACTAAAAATGGCATAACTATTTTATAATCTGTTAGTATAACTATTATAATACAACTGTCCTACACTCTCAGAAAAAATGGTACAAAAGCCATCACTGGGGCGACCGCTTTTCAAAAGGTACACCTTTGTACCTAAAGAGCTTTTCTTTCTGAGAGTGTAATTCTGTCAGATCATATGAACCAGCATTTTATGATTTTACAAATATACTGTCACTCCAAACTGTATCGAATTCACATAATGGCAAGTTATTCACTTATATTGTTTATTAGTATTCTGACTTTACTATACACACGTTATTGGAATTGACCTAAGGTTGGGACTTTCAAGTCATCCAAATGCCATAAAAGTCCCAATTACACACCGACTTCCAAAAACTCCCTGTCTCTGAATGCCCCCACATCCCCAGAGTAGACAGCAGTTTTAGTACAGTGGTAAACGCAGGTTACTGAGCGGTTACTGTAATCAGAAAAACCTACCCTCATCCAGGTGGAAAGATAAAAGCGATGACTTTCACACAATCATATGCATGCACACACAGTTTTTTTTTTTTTAAATGGGCATAAAGGGCTGTACATAAGACTAATACTGACAGATCTAGACAGAGATTTTAAGGTACTATACATTTACATTTACATTTAGTCATTTAGCAGACGCTTTTATCCAAAGCGACTTACAAATGAGGACAATAAAAGCAGTCAAAACTAACAAAAGAGCAACAATATATAAGTGCAAATGACAAGTCTTGGTTAGCCTAATGCAGTACACGTAGCAAGGTGTATATATATATATATATATACATACATATATATTATACACACACACACACACATATACACACACACACAAACAAAGAAAAACAAGTAGATAGAATAGAAAAAATAGAAAGCTAGTGTTTGTTTTTTGTTGTTTTGTTTTTTTTAATAAAGAACAAAAAAAGTTAAATATAGATCAAGTAGAATTCTAATAGAATAGAAAATGTTAGAGTTAGAGGGTCAAATAAAGGTGGAACAGATGTGTTTTTAGTCGTTTCTGGAAGATGGGTAAGGACTCAGCTGCTGGGATTGAGTTGGACAGGTCATTCCACCAGGAGGGAACAGTTAGTGAAAAATTCTGTGAAAGTGATTTTGTGCCTCTTTTAGATGGCACAATAATACGCTGTTCACTAGCAGAACGCAAGCTTCTAGAGGGCACATAACTCTTGAAGTTTAACTATACTTATATCAGGGTTTTTTTTTTGTTTTTTGTTTTTTTACAGAAATTTGCTGAAAATAAAACCTCAGGACATCGTTTTCATTACATATTTTTTTTTCTTTCTATACTCCAGTAAAATGAAGAGCTACTCCACTTCACATGAATTATGCAACATCATGTGGATATGAGGCTTCCAGAGAGCTTTCCAGAGAGTGATGATTTACCACAAACTCACTTGCAACACAAGGTTTCGGTTCAATTTTTTTTTTTTGTATTTTGGTGGGTGAGGGGTGGGAGACAGTAAAACCCTTAGCACCAATCATTTTGACAGTGTTAAGAAAATACCTCCAAATAAATGGAGTTTAAATTTAAATCAGCTCAATCTATTCAAAACACCTGACATGTCAAAATGTTATTATAGACACAGAGCGATCTTTCATTTGCCCCGATAGTGTCAATATCAGCTGTCATATCCTTTACAAAAATGTGCCATGTACCAAAAGTACCATTTTACAATCATTGTATCAAAAGGTAATATCACAGTACACTTCAAGAACATGCAATCGTCTTTCAAGTTAATTTAAATGTCATTAGATATAATTTAAATGCTATTACATTAAGAACATGTTTAGGTTACTAAACAAAACATTTTTTCAGTGTACTGTGAAATGTGATGAATGGCGACGATACTCGTGTACAATGGAATTTAAATTATGCTTTTAAAGAATAACATTAACATGGAAGTATGCCATAAATAATATGCTAATACCATGTCCAAAAATGATTGTAGTTCTTTGGCCCTTTATTGTGATTTGATTCCATGGTAGAAGTGGGCAATACGTCTTACAATTTATATAACTAAACTAAACCTATGATATACAAATCAATCTAATAAGGGTCAGATTGAGTAGGAATAACTCCATATATGATTTGTGTAAATATATCAAACAGAAACTATACCGTAGTTAACTCAGCTATAGTTGCAAGTGTAAGTCATAATACATTTAACATGAGATGTTCTGCAAAGTGTGTAAAAAGCTTTCTTTTTTAGATGACAGAAGCTGCTAATACCAAGTTACCACAGAGTTATTGTACAAACTGTAAAATATATGATTTTTAATCTACGGAAAGTAAATTAGGCACGTACTAGGTAATCTGTCATTTGAAATCTAGGCTATACTTCACTGCTATTGCGTTATAGTCTACAGAATATACCATAATACGGGTTTTTTAATCGTTTTGAAGAAATTCATAAATGTTATAATTATCTCAGGCAATGTTCGTGTATTTAAAGCGATGCAAGAACTTCCGTCCAGCTCAGAATTTGTCAAATTTCGGCGAGGATCCCACCGACTATTTCACACCCTCAGTCCGGGTTAAGAATGAATCAACCAACCGCCAACTCCAGTGACATGAAGACGGGGTCAGTAAAAGCGGGTTAATAAAGAACTGTTCTTGTACTAACATTAAAGTGAATAAATACGACGGTTGTGAGGGGGAACCAGGTTGTGGAGCACGTTAGCACCACGGCTAACTCACAGATAATGGGCAAAAGCCTGAGCTATATCTGTCACTGGTGATGTAAACATGATTTAAACGTAAAATATCCGAAATTAAGTGAACTACATGTCCAAACTGTGCGAAATTTGGCAAACAGCGCTGGTTTCTCAGAGCCCCATCCAGTAGCGCTGAGTGAGTGTGTGTGTGTTGCTCCTACCGCGCCCCTCTTTCCCCCCCGTGCTGATCCTTTTCTTTCTCTCTCAAAGCCATCTAAACACACTCTTCCACACACACTCACCGAACTCGCTATTCAAGCAGCGTGTCGCACTTACATAATTTTCCTCGGAGGCTCTGCAAAATCCGGATTTTTGTGTCGTCTTCTTCCGCCATGGTCCAAGTTTCGTCTCTGTACAGTACATTCAACACTTATCACATCCGTTTATGAATGCAGGCGCACGGGCGGACGGCCCTCCGAAGCGTCACCGGCTCAGCGCGATTGGTCGCGACGCCAGACCGGGATTTGTGTGAATCAACTACTCACACAGGCAACATCATGCAGTCAAAACAAACGCAAGCCCTAGTGGAGGACGAGCGACAGAGCAGATGAACGGGGCCCCTCCAGTACCCCCTCGAAAGAGACCCAGTGACTTGTGTTTTAAAACCTACACTGTAACAAAAAATTCTGTAGTTTTTACAAATTACCTTAAACCGCATAAACACATTGCATTACACCAAATACACAACTTAATGTTATTTTTAGCAACGTCATATGACCCCTTTAAGTTGTATTTATTAGTTATGGATTGTAATAATATGATATTTAAAAATGTAAATGTAATGAAATAAAATTGTGTTCCAATTGTAGAAAACTGGAATTTGACACTGAAGAAACCCAACGAACATTGCGAAAGACCTTAGTCAACGGTAGGTACATTTTTAATGTGTCATAAATGAAAACTGTGTCACACGGTGCGAAAAATAAAATGACCTATTTGTTATATAAAATGGGTCATTTTAAATACTTTGTGAATAAATCCTATTGCATTACAGTCTGTCAATCTTTAACAGCCTTGTTTTAATTTGTGGCACATTTAATGTCATCAAAACATTACAACAATTTTAACAAGATATTCTGATGTGTTATGTGTTATTTTTGCTTTTTTACATTTTTTTAAGTATTTCACAAAATTCTGTAATTTTATAAATGAAAGGAAAAACGTTTGGTATATTCGGGAAAATATTTTTTTAGCATTTATTAGTATTATCAGCAGAGATATTAATGCATTTTGTGCAACAAATAGATTGAAATGGTGGTAACTTATGTTACAATAAAAGTACAATCACTCGCAGTTATCTTTACTGTAAGGTGCTGCTAGTCGTTCACTTTACTTGATGCATAGGGTACAACACAATGAGCAATGGAATAGGGAAGATCCACTTGACTTAGACAAATAAAAACATATAAAAATAAAACCACTTCTTTTCTCATAGAAAAAAATGGAAAACTACCAATAATATTTCATGTGAACGACCAAAAATACTCTATAAAAACTGTGTCACACGGTGCGAAAAATAAAATGACCTATTTGTTATATAAAATGGGTCATTTTAAATACTTTGTGAATAAATCCTATTGCATTACAGTCTGTCAATCTTTAACAGCCTTGTTTTAATTTGTGGCACATTTAATGTCATCAAAACATTACAACAATTTTAACAAGATATTCTGATGTGTTATGTGTTATTTTTGCTTTTTTACATTTTTTTAAGTATTTCACAAAATTCTGTAATTTTATAAATGAAAGGAAAAAGTTTGGTATATTCGGGAAAATAATTTTTTAGCATTTATTAGTATTATCAGCAGAGATATTAATGCATTTTGTGCAACAAATAGATTTAAATGGTGGTAACTTATGTTACAATAAAAGTACAATCACTCGCAGTTATCTTTACTGTAAGGTGCTGCTAGTCGTTCACTTTACTTGATGCATAGGGTACAACACAATGAGCAATGGAATAGGGAAGATCCACTTGACTTAGACAAATAAAAACATATAAAAATAAAACCACTTCTTTTCTCATAGAAAAAAATGGAAAACTACCAATAATATTTCATGTGAACGACCAAAAATACTCTATATTTACATCTCACAAGTTCTCTTGAATGCAAAGTCACTACGCCAACCTCCTCATACTTTCATGTGCGTTTTTTCCCCCATTTTTCAAACGTTTTAAGGCCTGCCCTGTCACTTACGTCATTATTCTATGTGACATCAGCAGGAGATGCATTTCCTTCCTGTCGTGGGTGTGAAAACATGGTTCCTCTTTGCAGAAATGCTGTTCTGACTTGAGCAACTGTAGGCTGTTGGGAAGTTCCTTTGGTTACAGGCATTCTTGGCTGACAGACTGGATGAAGAGTCAGCACTTTACTTGGTTGTACCTGTGTTGGGAGGTCAATCCTGTTGTCCCCATATCACAGAGTCCTGTCTGTGTCCCTCAAATCCAAATCCTTTAGAACGATCCAAAATGCTTTTTTTCTTTAACTCCGAGGAAAGGGGAGTAAAAGACCCATCTGCTGCATAAGGAAATGACGAAGGTGTTTTCTTGTAGACACTGGTGATTGTAGGATAATTCCCCCCGCTTTCTATGACCATAGGTTCCCCCATCTTTGGCTTGATCTCTGAACTGGTATACATGCTTTCCCAAGGCTCAGGTTTGATCTGACCTTTGCGCTCTTTACCTGTTGAGAGTGAACTGGTTATATTACATGTCATGTCTGGATCTTCTCCATCTTCTGCCTTGAAGTGCTTGCTCTCGTGCACACTCAACAGCACTGCTGATTTACATACTTTTGAGCAATACCTGCAATTGTGTCCTTTACCTGACTTTTCTAGATGTTTTTTCTCATGGCTTTTCTTGGTGGCAAGGTAAAGGAACCGCTGTGGGCAGTAAGAACATCTATAACGCTTTTCCATGCTCAGGCTGTGGGACGCCACATCTGAGCTGAAACAGGAGCCATCCTCAGTGCAGCTCTTGCAGATAAAGTCACCACTATCCTCTCCAGTGGGCCCAGCTGTGCTGGATGTGTCTTCAGGGGGACATTGTTTACCACATATTCTGCAGTGTGGCTGATGGCAGCTGATGATGTGCATGCTGAGGGTGGTCTGACTAGGGAAAGAGCTCTCACAGCTGTGGCAGGGGAAAGCTTCCTTTTGGCTGCTATGCCTTGGCTCCCTCCTGACCCCATAGTTGTCTGCTGAGATCCTCTCATCTGGACAGAACGGTGTTTCTCTGATGTCATCATTGGCTTGAGGTGACAAGGGCCTAGTGTAGTATTTCAGATGTTTCATCCTTTTTCGTTTTCCTTTCACTTTCTTACACTTCTTTTTAGGTTTATATGTGTAATAGGGACGCCATAGTTTGTCACTTTCAGGATCATGTAGGTCATCATATGATTCTTTTTCTGTAACTGAGGTTGTAACTTCTGCCCTCACCCTCAAACTTGGACTTCCAATACTCTCCTCTGCAGGGCTTTTTTGACCTATGCCTTCTTGTCTCCAGCTTTTCCTTTTCCTCTTCTTTGGAAATAGCTTTGAGCCTTTTATTTTTCGTCGAACAATTGCCTCGTTGCCAATTTTCACTGTTATTTGGCAGAGGGGAAGGACTTGGCTATCAATTGATGGGCCTGGGCATGCAGGCTTAGCAATGTACGTTTCTGTCTTTCCACTAGGTGGTTGATCTGCTGTTATGCTCTCAGGTCTTGCTTGCAGCAGCTGATTAGCCATGTCCTCAATGGTTTGTGCTGCTGCTGACAGTTCACTCAGCTTGCTCAACCCTTCGAAGGAGCACACAGATGGAATGTTGAGGAATGGAAGAATGTCTGTGCTGTTTTCTGTGTTTTTCTCTGTTGGAGAATCCCTGTCACTTCCATGCGTAATAAGAGAGGACCCTGTGTTTTTCTGTATTGCTTGTGAAGAATCTGTAAACCTGTAGCTGAAGAGCGGTGACCCTTTTCCATCAAATCCAGACTTTTTCTTGAAACCAGTAGAGAGGTTTTTCAGGGATTGGTCTATCTCAGATGGCACAGGAAATCCTATCTTTTGGTCACATGGTTGGTCAAAGCTGATGCGAGGTGTTTCTGATGCCATCATTTTCGGAGTGGCCATGAATGTCACCGGCATTGAAAATAAGGACTGACCACTAACAACATCTGAATTAGTTGTCGGTACTGTACTGTCAAAAAGAGTGTGGGGGGAACAGCTGCCCAGTGGTGCACTGCAGGACTCATCATTGCCCTCGATCTCTTCAGAGTATGTCTGACTGTATGACTTGTAACGTTTCTTTCTAAACTTCATTGGGAGAAGCCTGTAAAGCTTTATGGGGTAGACACTACTCTTGAATCCACCATTTGCGGATTTTTTATTGACAGCCAGCTGTGGATCAATGCCATGGAAGGTCTTCTGGTGATTCTTGAGGATGTAATAAGTCAAGAAGGTCTCCAAGCAGAAAATGCACTGGTACCGGCGTTCCCCGGTATGCCAGATCTCATGTTTGGTACGGTATTCAGCCAGAGCAAAAACTTTGTTGCAGTAGTGGCAAGGATAGGCTCTATGCCATGAGTGTACATTCTCATGTCTTTTTAGGCTGGAAAGGGTCACATAAGCTCGTTTGCATACAGAACATTTATAAGTCCTTGAAGTGCTTTTTGTTTTTAGGTTCCCACTAACTTGATCCTGAGACATCTCAAGGGGACTAGTCAATGTGGGGTCTAAATTTAAAGGGATATGGAGATCTGGTGGAGGTAAAGAATATTGTGTGGTATTTGCATTAGATGTATCGTTAGAGACTGGGGCTCTCAAAGAGTCTTTATTATTTGTCTCTAACTCAGATGGACCTTTTAGAGATTTCACACAAACCTGCTCATGATTGCGCAATCTTTTCAGATGCATAAACTTTTTATGGCAGTACTTGCAAAACAAATGACTGACAAATCTCTTGTGTGTTTGCATGTGGCTGGTGAGAAGCGCTGAGTCGCTAAAGGTCTCAGTGCATTGCTGGCAGCTGAAGGTGGGGACACTGGGTGTATTCTGAGGACTGAGGCAGGGTGGCTCTGCGTCCTGAGAGGGTGTAATGTCAAGGGGTGGTAACAGATCGAGGCTGGAATGTATCTCTGGTGCTGCATCTGAGGACAACTGGGAGGAAGATAATGGAGCAACAGTAGCCTTTTCCACCGCAGATGTGCCTGTAATAGTGGGCACAGTTGCAACTGGCTCTCTTGAGAGAGGTGGAATTCCATTACCATGTATACGGCGCTTCTTTATAGGTCCAAGTCTATGGGTAACCAAAGCCTTAGCTGGAGGCACGACAGGCATGATGGTTCTGTTATCATTCTCCTGGTTAACCTCTTTAGATTCTTGCCCCTGGCTCACTGCATATGAGTGCTCAGTTAGGGCATTGGCAGGCTCACTCTCTATGGGTGATATGCTTGTATCTTGGGAGCTAGAAGGAGGTTGCCCTTCCTCAAGTCCCTCAATAACTTTGTTACGGTGATCCAGTGCAGAGAATGGGTTGTTTACTGCCTCAACCTCAGTAATGGAGAAAGCATTGGTGATCCTTGGGCCCTTAGAGCAGTCTAACTCTTCAGGCTTGAGGGTTTCTTTTTTCAGTGTGCATGTGTCTGCCAACTTTGACTGGCTGTTTGATCTTTCGCAGCTTGCAGAGGCTTGGCCTTGCAAGAGACCAGAGCTCTGCCTTTCAGAGTCTAGCAATTTCTCCAGAAAGGGAATTCCTAAACGCTTTCCAGCTGCCACCAAAGACCTGCTGTCCTCTGTACTACTTGACTCCACTCTGGCATTGTAGATGAAGTTTAGGATGCTAGCAAAGACTTCAGATTTTAGGTCTGTTAGCTCCAGCACCTGGCTGGATGTGTAGACCTCAGTCGTTTTAAAAGCATTACGAAAATATCCACTTGTGGCAGCCAGTATGTTGCGATGAGCCCGGAATTTGACATCCTCCACAACGATTATTACGTCACAGAACAGGCCTTGTGAACGCTGTTCACTAAGATGACTGAGGACAGCTTGGGGGTGGGAACTGTCCACCAGACCAAGAGTGCTGGGATTGACCACAGTCATCTGCAGAGGAGAAACAAAAAGTAAAAAAAAAAAAAAATTATATCTGGGTTAAAAATGACATACTTTGATATAACAGCATAACACTGTTGTCTCTGAACATTGATTATTTGTTTTACTGAGATAAAAATGGAAAATAACTGGCTGCGTTTTTCAGTATACTTAGTCACTGTTCAATAACAAGTCAATAACATTCAATAATAACAAGACACTGTCAATAATAACAAGACACTGTGTTCATGGATGATGACAACTTAAAGGTAAAGTTCACCCAAAAATTTAAATTTATTTTCTCACCATCATATTGCGTTCTTCTAAACCTGTATGACACTTTTCCTTCTGCAGAACACAAAAGAAAAAACTTCTGTGCTCCACAGAGAAATTAAACGCATTAAGGTTTGGAACAATATTATAGAACAATATTAGTTTGAGTAAATGGTTACATTTTTCTGTGGTTATTCATAGTTTTCTAAAAACTATGTTAAACAAATACATATTTTACCACAACATGACATTTAACCATTAATAAAAAAGACAACAAGGAGACCATTTAAACCAAAGAATGAGAACAAAAGTGTAATTATTAGATGACTCTAATCAAATCATATCAGACCACTAGATGGCAGCATGACTCAACTCATAGGCTACTTGGTTCACCATCATAACATGTCTATAAAGCAGGAATCAGATGAAGCCAGTGCAGTGAAGTTAGTATACCGTACACTGGTTGGCAGATGTGGTTAGCTCATAACATCAACAACCAACTCACAAATTGATAATGACCTCATAAGTTATTGTACATAGTGCAAAGACAGATGCATATTTCATCGTACATCTGATGTTGTTGTGATGCAAGGAAATGAGGTAAAGATGAAGCTAGTAGCGATTTATTACTGAGGATGTTTGCGTACTGCAATGGCAGTTTTCATACTACCCTCACATCATCTCCTCATCTTACTACCTTGATCTGAGCTCCCTAGAAAGCTCTTGTTTATTTATTTTTGCTCTCAAGATTTCAGAGTACAGAAGCATACTTCGTACAAAGTAAACACACATAGATACACACACACATAGATAGAGCATAAAACAGAGAATCGACTGCTAAGAAAAACAAGGAAAAGCGCTTAAAGTACACTAACAATATGCATAAATAGGTTACAGTCCTTCAAATGAATTTTTTTTCTACTACAATATTTTCAATAAAATACTTTTTTCTCTCTGACAGGTTAAAAAAGACAAATATTTTTTCTGATAACCCTGTCATCAACCAATTTCATCCTTTGCTAAACCTGCTAGGACCTGGCAAAGTCATCAATAAGAGTCTAGACTTAGCAAGGGTGAGATGTTCCATACATGATGACTCATTTAGAATGCTCCTTTTGTCTGCTATAGGAGAGCTAACACCTGGGCTGTGGGAGATGGCTCACCTGGCATATAATCCATTATCTGTGATATACAGAAATATGTTAACATGAATAAAAATTACATTTGGTTAAAAATATGTATATGAGGTAGGCATTATCTGACTGGGGTCTATTGTCAGAAATAATCAGTCATTAATTTATATTTGATGAAAATGTGTCTAAACAGTTTTGACTTTTTAATGACTAATTCCTGTGGAGTGACTCAAAATAATTTTTAAACATGCTGTATGTTAGTCCTGGAATGTCCACCAGACTTAGTCACTGAATTACAGTAGATAGTTAGATCTCTTTCCAAAATCCTGCCCTACATATACACCGCTGTACAATTAAAACAACCCTAATCAGAGCTAGAGACACAAACGGATTGTGCCATGGTTCCTGTCTTGTTTACCTGACTTCTGTGTGGACTTTTAGTTTGTAGTTTTGCTTGGTTCTGGTTCCTGTTTCACCTGTGTCTTGTTTGTTAATTACCCTCTGTGTACTTAAGCCCTTGTCTTTTCTATGTGTGAGTTGTTTTGCCTGTGTTGCCCTTTGTTTTGTATTACCCTGTGTTGGATTTTTTTTCCTGTTGCTTGGATTTATTAAACTTATATACTGCACTTGGATCCTCCTCCTTGTTTCTGAAACACTCCCTGTTACAGAATAGTGATTCAAAGTCCGATTCATTTCCGCGAACCGGTTCTTTTCGGACAGATCGGCTCCTTGAACCGGTTAAAAAAGCTGATTCATCGGTTCCTGACGTCATCAAGCAGTACGTCTCTATGCATTTATTTTCAAACAAGTCAGTGCCATGTTTTATCAATGAAAAATTCAAATCAATCATTTGTGTCAACACATATTGTTGATTATTACCATATGATTCACTTAAGTTAAAGGTGTTTGTGGTCAGTTTCATTCGCGGATCCTTTGTCAGATACGACTGACTGACCAATATTGACTAGCCTACAACTTGGATAAGATTCCTAAAAGTTTCGCACCTACAGCACACATTACAGACACTGATGCCCAACCGCGGATATGTTCTACATGTCTAAAGTATAAAGAAAGAATACATTTTGCAACTTTAAATATAATATGCATGCACAATAAACTATAGCAACATTTACTTACATCACTCGACAGAAAGGTTTTTGCAGGTTTAAATAAAAAGTAAATTAATAACAGTCATAATAAGCATACTTTCAGTATGTTCCTCAGACTTGCACAGTATCGTCAACTCGCTCATCAGAATCTTCGGTAATCCTCGGCAAATTTCACCACAGCTCAGTTGGTTCTTGTTGAGTTCTCGGTAACTCTCGGCAAACTTCGACAGGTGGTTGAACCAGCTCATTCGGTTCTTTTTGAGTCGAACGTGCTACTTCGGCTGTGCGTCCTGTGTCATCAACCAGGAACTAAAGTTCGATTCAGTTCGATTTGTGAACCAGCTCGACCGATTTGTGAACCGGCTCAAAAGAACGATTTGTTCAAGAACCGAACATCACTATTACAGAAGACCAAACCATAGATGGATCCAGCAGTGAGACTTCTGCGTCTTGGTCAGGGAAAACGGCTGATTGAAGACTATGTAATGGGTTTAATTGAATTGGCACATTTAACTTCGATGGACACTGTATGCCTCATGATATTTTTTCGAGGGGGACTATCTGAACCACTGAACCACAATCATACCATTACATGAACCTCACTGCAATTTTATACTAATCTAACCTTGCAATTAAGTTGTTCTCAATTTACTGTGGGAGTCGTGTAGGAGGAACGCAGCACTCCCACTGTGTCTCATCACAACATGGCCGTCAATCCTGAGCCTCATCCTATCATGGCCACCACTCCAGAGCCTCGTCACAGCACGCCCAGCATTCCAGAGTCTCATCCCATCATGGCTACCACTCTAGAGCCTCGACCCGTTATGGCCGCCATGCCATAGTCCTCAGCCATCATGGCCACCATGCCAGTCTTCAGGCAACATGGTTGCCACACCAGAGCCTCCAGCCATCACGGACACTATGCCAAAATCTCCAGTCATCATAGGTGCCACCAGAGGCGTCATGCCCATTCAAAGTGGATGGGCATGCCCAGTTTTTTTGAGCCAAGTGGATTTTGAATGCAGCTGCCAAAAGACAAAAAAAAATAGCTGAATATATTCTATATTTGATACAATCACACCAGCATGATTAAATCGTTCAGTGCGTCATATCATCAGCTGCTAAATTCAAATCTGCGTTCACTGGCTGGCGCTGAGTCAGAGACAGGCACTTTTGAACAGCGCTGCATTATAACCAATCACACACAATGCTGTTGAGCTTATGAATGCAATGGCCAATCAAAGGCGTTCAGATGAGTCATTGCTAAAATGCCGGTGTTTTCTTCACTCGCTCGCTGACTGAATACCTCTCTCTGGCGAATTCTCTCGTTAGAAACAACAAACTGCAGATGTGTGTATGATTCTGTAAGTAAGATATTCATTTCACAGTGTAAACAGCTTCAGAGGTTTTAATGGGAGTTTTTGAGAGTGCTTAAACTCTAAACTGTCAGTGAAAATGTTCTTTGATAATGTAAATGTTCTTTGCTCTCTTTCTGTACAATGAAAGTGTTATGATAAGTAGCCTAACTTACAATGTTTTTATTCACATTAACTTTCGATGTTAAATTCACATTAAATATAAAGTCAGTCATATTAAAGGTCACATTTTTTACACCTTTCTGGAGTTTTATTTTAGGTTTGGATGTCCTTAAGAATATATATTTGCGGTATAAGTACCAAAAACCATCTCAATATATTTTTACAGCTCCTTTCTCAGGAGCTCTGCTGAGAACAGGTCGATTTTGGCCTGTCTATTTAATATTCATGAGAAATTTGATTGCATATCTGCTGCCACTGCCAGACAAAAAAACGACGGCAGCTGTGGCTAAACGCGATAAAATGAACAGACTGGACAGAACCGATCGTCAAAAATGCTCGCGTTTGTAGCGCACACTTCTTATCAGAAAAGGTTCAATAAAGTATTGTCTTTTGTTGTTATGGGTGCGTCTATAGATTTCTTGCCATATGTTTCTTGCATCTCACGACTATGTTGTGTATGAAATAATGTCTGTGTGCATGCGTGTAAAACAACAAACTGACGATTTATATATAATCATTTGTAATTGTATATACGTTGTTGTGAATAATTGTGGCTGGAACAATAATGTAGCTGTAAAAATAGTTGCCTGCTGAAATTGAAATGTATATACATCTTCATCATGACTAGATAGACACGGTGAGTTTGTCTTTACTATACACGTTAGATGTGATCCACCTCATAGTAACAATCCTGTCAGATCGTCCATCCTTTGAGTGAGAGTGTAACGTTACAGGTCGGCAGATCTGGTTTTGAGTTAAAGTTAACCTTTTCGACATGTTTGACACGATGTTGTCTGGGGTTTGGCAAAAGGAGAGTGGGACTGTGGGCGGTGCTCGGGGTGGCGACTGAAGGCGGTGACTGTGTAGTTCTGATGTCAACTTTTTACGGAAGTCACAACGGTTCGTGAAAAATCACAGCTACTTTAAAAATATGTTATGACATAACACCCATATCTGTTAATTAAGTAAACAGACAGGTTTTTATGTATAGTTAATAGACTACATTATTAGGCTACTTTGACCATCGCCCACTATAGATCAACAAACATAATCTATAAAGGTGAGAATCAAGATATTTCATGATATAGTTAATGCATTTGGGAATGTTTCAAATAAAAAGGAAAAAAATAAAACATGAGTGGCATTGTGGCTGCTGTGTCACATGACGGTCTGCCTGCTCCACCCTGACTTCCTGTTCTGCCCTGGCTCCATGCTCCGCCGGTCCCACCTTGGTCTCTAGCTATGCCCAGGTTTCTTACTCTGACAACTCCGACCTGTTTTCCAGACTGACTTCCTCATGGGCCTGGCCCTCCAACCCTCCCTCTGTTCCGCCTCTGCTCCACCACCCTCCTGGACTTGTTTGTTTTTCTAGTTATGAATCATCTGGAATCCGCTCCTTAAAGTCTGTCATGATTCCTGTCTTGTTTACCTGGCATTTGTGTGGACTTTTAGTTTGTAGTTTTGCTTAGTTCTGGTTACTGTTTCACCTAGTCATTGGTTTGATTGTTCCCAGCGGTGTCTAGTTTGTTAATTACCCTCTGTACTTTAAACCCTTGTCTTGTCTGGTCTTGTCCTCTGTGGATGTACTGTGAGTTGTTTTCAGTTCTGTTTTGCCTGTGTTGCCCTTTGTTTTGGATTGCCCTGTGTTGGATTTTTCCTGTTGCCTGGATTTTCCCTTGTTGCCTTGTTTTATTAAACTTATATTATACTGCACTTGGATCCTCCTCCTTGTTTCTGAAACACTCTCCATTACAGATTGACAGGCAGAAAGTGTATTGAAGTCTTTTTGACACATCAAAGAATATAACCATATTCTGATAGTCAGGTTTTTTCCTGTACAAGCCCAAAGCAGTCACAGAGACAAGTGTTTCAGGACATCAATTAATCAAATCTGTCAGGTGAGAGGGCTTATTTTTCTGAGTACCATTAAAAATTGTGAACTGTGGTATAGCTCAAGAATTGGACAGAGTGACTAGCCTAAACAGTAGACTTCCTGTTCTACAGCATCTTCCTCACCCTTTTATATCCTGTTTCTAAGGCATATTAAAAATCCTCTTTGACTAGCATTAAAGGTTGATTGATTAATATCCTATAAATATGCCAAGATTATAGCAAAATTCTAATTGGTGATCTACCAGCAGAATATTTAGAACCTGCGAAGGACAAAAGTGCCTCAAATTGTTTTTGATTTTGACCTATGCACTTCCATTTCCATTTGGTGTTTATTTTTAGGGCAGCTTGGTTCACTGTATAATGTCTTACGTTTGGAATGATGACTTTTGCTCATCACTTTCGCATCAAGGCCTATGCTGAAAGACACACTATAATCCCCTTTGTTTACTAGAGGAAGTGAACAAGAATCCATGGCTGGGAAAGTGCGGTCCTCTACCAGCACTTCCACTGAGTAAAATATATTGCTCAAAATCAAGGCATAATTAATTAATTGCTGCCAGGGCCACATTATACAAATTGGAAATGTGGCTGTAAACCAGCACTCCAAGCAGTAGTGGGGCATGGGAACACGTGAAACCAATGGCACTAAATGGAGCTGATGTAGGCTATTTTTATATGCATCTTTTCTTGTTTTAATCTATATGACATGCTTCCTATTAATCTAACTTTCATACCATGTTTATGCACTTGATGGACTCTTTAATCCAAAGTGACATACACTGGATTCAAGGTGTACATTTCATTAGTTCATATTTCCCTAGGAATCAAACCCATTAGCACCTCAACTGTTTGAGCTACAGAAATGCTCAGTGGTCAACCATACTAACCAACTGGATTTACTTTGCTGTTACTGACTAGACAAGCTTCAGCATGTTTGCTATTGGCGAGTCTTCTGTGCTTCTGTTAGCAATGTTTCTATGGAAACATGATGGCACATATGGCCTAACACATTAATATTAAAGTTCATGCTGACTTTGCTTAACCTTAATATAGAGCTCGTCCATATAATCAAATTAATATTAATAAGTCAAACTGGTAAGGTTGTGTTAGGCTTAACTTGGCCCTGCCTGCCGCAATGAGAAGACTTTTGCCTCCTGGCAGTCTAGACCCTAATTGCTTTTATTACCATTGCTTTTTAGTATTATTTCACCTTCAAGTATCTTGTATGTTCCTGAACAAATTGCTCTTCCTGATACTCCACTCAAAGATTATGCTCCTCTCATTTACTCACCCAAACTTGTTTCACGTGTGAGACTTTTTCGTCTGCTGAACACTGAAAACGATGGAAACAAAACAATATTGGAGCCTATTGACTTTATGACTTTATGGCATTTCTCAAAATATCTTCTTTTATGTTCAAAGTCATAGAGGTCACAGAGTCATAGAGGTTTGGAGCAACATGAGGGTGAGTAAATGATGACAGATTTTATTTTGGTCTGAATTATCCCTTTTAAAGTCGGCATGAAACGGAAGTTGCGATTGTCTTTTCTTCTCTACGGTGATGTATATCCGAGTGAAACGGCATCTGAAATGAGAGTGCGGGACTTGATTTCGTCCTTCGGGAATTGATTGGATCGTTGCAAACAAAATGGAGGCAGATCTGAATGCCAGTTTGCAGTTAGTGGTGGGGGATTTCTCTCCACTGGATTCACAGTCGACACCCAAGCATGAATAAATGTTTTATTTATTAAGGATGACGACAACGATCAATGGCACAAAACATGCCTAAACAGCGCGCGCAAGAGAGAGAGAGAGAGACTGCCTGAATGACTGAGCGCGTCCTCCCATCAGGTTAAGTCATATTCATGAAAAAAATTAGTTTGTGATGTCCTAAGAGTAATGTTGTCGTAATATCCTAATATCTTTTCAATGTTTAGGGGTAACATACTCCCACTGGTGTCAGTGCTATAAAGTGAAGCATCAGCTTCAGCTTTTCCCCCTGTCGTTTATCCCAGCGTTTACCCCTCACGTCACTAGCTCCGCCCTTGCGCCATAGCTCGTGACCGGAAGAGAAGATGAGTCGTTTTGAGGGGGAGGGGAGGATAACGTTTTTGATTAAAGATTACGAGGGCACATGAATTAAAAAAAAATAATGAAGTGCACGGATAAATTATTTATAATAAACACTACAGTATTCCATTAAAAAAATAAGAATTTTCCATTTTGATTTCTTGGTGACTTTAAGCAAAGAATAGAGAAAACATAAATCCAAAAACAATACATAACAATAACATGTTTGACTTTACAGAAAATAAGAAAATAACCTCTACTACAGACAAATCCAGACAAAAATAATGCCAGACAAATCCAGACTCCAGCTGCAGATGGATATATCATAATTTCAAGTTATTTCCTAGTAAAAGTAATTATTATTATTATTATTTATTATAACTTGTAAAGATATGCAATAAATGTGTTTTCTACATAAAGCTCTATAATTTTAAAATGAAATTTGAAACGAAAAATATTAAATGTCACACCTAACAATTTCTATTTTATTTTATATATTTATGGCTATATCTATATTTTATTTCTATTTCTAACAACAGCAGACTTAAATACATGACATGCCATAATTGTGATTTCCTTACTCTGAAGTAAGTTTTTACCAGGTGCATTCAAAGGCAACAACAGACCAGACAAACACAGGGGCTATACACAGTACAAACAAGAACTAATGAGGGAGAAAAAACACAGCTGAACACAATTAGGTCATGGGAGGGAAACATTTGACAGAGACAAAAGATTCACAAGAAACAAGATGACTTCAAAATAAAGGACATGGATAAGCAAAAACAAGATGCATTAAAACAGAATAATAACAGATACTGTCTTTTATTGACAGTATTTGTACATAGCATATGCATATGAGTTTTTTTTTATTGTCCTTTGAAATTTGTCTTTTGTCAGCATCCAAGTGCATGACACTTGTTTGACTCTTTGGCTGACTAATGTACATAGTAGCACAATGAGGAAATGAACAAAGGTCAGATTCTGCACCTTCCTTGAAAGTCCATCCTAGCAAACTGACCCATTTCTGCTTCTCACTATCTATTTCAAGTGCGTGTGCACCCCAGGAGGCAGACTGACCTGCCAATGCAAAGTGGAAATATGTCAGATGCAGCAGCACTCATGGCTAATGCACCAAAGTATAACAAATACTATGTGGAGGCACAATTCTCAAAGCGAATGCAGTTGTTCATATTGATTGTTTGCCCTTTGTCTCTCATTTGCACTACTTTCTCTTCTGACTTGCTCTTTTTGTGAACAATGACCCACTTTCTGTGCAATGGAATGTCCACATTATTATTCAAATGAGTCACTGCAATGTGATTTATAGGCATTTTCAGGGCCCCTTGTATGGGAGCCAATGCCTCCTAAAATGAAACCTTAGGCATAAAGCAACCTTTTTAGTTGGCAAATATGCACAACTGATTTTTAGACTCTTGCTCAGACGTCAGTCATGTTAACCTTGCATTTTCTCTATGAATTTTGAAGATCTAATCCAGCAGTTGTAGGTCCAAGGGGAACATAACTATCATTTGTAAAATAATTTTTTTTTTTTTAAACGCTTTGCCATTGTTAGTAGTTCAGTTTCCAGTGGCGCATTTGCAGTAAATTGACCATGTTCAAGTACGTATTTAGAATAAATGCTCTGCAATGTGCAGACTTTTTTTTCCCAGTAAAGTATGCGAGTCTGCTGATAAGGTAAAGGTTTGCGTGTCTCTGTTGAGAGGTTGTTGTCTTTCAATAGAGCAGCCATTTTGAAACCACAACAAAAAGCATCTTGGTATAAAGTAAAATGGCCGCCTGAAATGTTCTATTAGACTGTACAGGTTGATCATGTTTGGACTTGCAATTATAGATTTCAAGAGTCTAAATTCTGAGAACATTATATTAATATTAGCATGACTGCCAAGCAAAGCCTGGTGCTCAGTGCTCAGTTTCTGAACAGATAAACTAGCCTAGTTTAGAAGAACATTTCCTCAGGCTGTTCTGTGTGTTGCTCAAAACGAGAAAGGAAACAACCAAACCACAAAGAATACTTCTACATAGAATCTGCTTCTGATCATTAAAAACATCATGACACAGCATTATTGTTCATCCTGTACCTTTAATGAGTAGCTGAAACAGTCTGGATGAAACAGCGTCTCAGATTTATTCGTATGATGCTGCCGAGGATCTATTTTAATTTGTACTGTATGTGTATGATTGGGCTAAACGGGAGAGGCAGACCTCTCTTAATCGCTGGGAAAACATCCGCCTGCTCCCTGTCTGACAGGCCTCCGTTGTCACGGCAACATGCTGTGGCGCAGCACTTATTGGGATTTGTATGAATGGCGACTGAGCAGGCAGTTGTGTATTCCGTCCAGAGAAAAACGGATCGTTTTTAAAGCGCCATGTTGGAAAGCCCCAATAGCATTTAGGAGAAGCTGTGGACAATCGCCAGGGATCACTGTTATCTGTATCGGTGTGTGTGTGTGTGGGTGTGCAAGTGTGTGTGTTTAGTACACTAGTACGCAGTCAAAATTACATCCCATAGACTCGCAGAGCTGTTTGGCAATGCTAATTTAAGTTGAAGGGCCCCGTTACATAAAATAAAATAAAAAAGCACACAATTTAGATGTGCTATTTGTTATTTTCAGCTGTCAAAGCTTACATTTAATGCTGTAAGGGGTTTTATATAGGCGTAAAATGGAATTTGTTGTGTGTGGTTATCTACCTGCCACACCCTCAACATGACTTACCATACCGGATGAGCGAAATGGCGGAAAAATAGAAATCCCTTGCCGTCCCTCAATCTATTCAGTACAAAATGATTGAAACATTTGCCTACGAGTATGAAATGTCCAATCAGATAAAGAACGAAACTTTTACTTTCATTTTTACAGATAAAACCACGAGTCCTGATGCGCTGCCCTGCAAAAATGCGCTCGACTGTGTCTGTTTGAAACTGGAGGGAAAAGCATGCTGAACGTACCTTTATTTCAGTTAATCAGAGAAAGCGCTTCAGTGGACGGAGAGCGGAAATCATCGCTCACACCTTCCTCGTTCCTGCAATCCACTGATGGCTGGAAAGAGATGTTTTGTTTGCAGGCAAAAGTGTTACAGCTTTTTCTTTTAGATTCAACTCGTCACTTGCTGCTCTCTACTGCGATCGCAGTCTCTCCTATAAGTCTATCCTGCTTGCTCACTCTCTCTCACACACTCACTCTCTCTCTTTTTCGTTCACCCTAGTCCCAATGCCCTCTCTGCGTGAGATGCCCAGTCCAGAGGTGGCAGGGGGCATCAGTCTGCTTCACTGCAACCCGCTATAGGTCTAGTTCCTCCTGTACGCTCGCTAGCTGGCCACCAGGGTTTTTTCGCCCACTGTGGAGTTTATAAATAGTCGGGCAGGGCAGCTCCGCTGCTGTCTGTGCATTATTAGCAGCGGAAAAGAGATGCACCGTGCTAGCAAGAACTGCAATTTCATTAACCACTGCAAAAGGGTAGCCGGAATGAGAGAGTGCAGGGGAAACGGATCAGCGTGCTAACACGAGAGAAGCGCTTGCATGTCGTGTGAGGTGGATGCAGCAACGCAACCACTGGTGTCAAAACAAAAACGGCACCTGGCACGAGGCAGCTTTTAACATTTTCCATCACGTAGAATAAATAATGGCGGTCCGGGTGGTGCTATTTCAGATGAGCCCACCCTCACGCCTCCAAAAAAAGATTATGAACAGCTATGCATTTAAATGCACAGGCACTCACATGCTCGTGTTCTCCATCTGCCCCTTGCCCACCTAATGAAACATGCGTTTCTCTGGTCCAGTACGTGTTTATGCACATCTGAACACTGATGTTTGCGGTTATGGCTAAGCTGCAGCGTTACTGCTGCAGCCGTATCTTTATGCGTGCATCTTTGTAGTGGCGGGTGAGTGGGTATGAGAGAAAAAAGGGTAGCCGGAATGAGAGAGTGCAGGGGAAACGGATCAGCGTGCTAACACGAGAGAAGCGCTTGCATGTCGTGTGAGGTGGATGCAGCAACGCAACCACTGGTGTCAAAACAAAAACGGCACCTGGCACGAGGCAGCTTTTAACATTTTCCATCACGTAGAATAAATAATGGCGGTCCGGGTGGTGCTATTTCAGATGAGCCCACCCTCACGCCTCCAAAAAAAGATTATGAACAGCTATGCATTTAAATGCACAGGCACTCACATGCTCGTGTTCTCCATCTGCCCCTTGCCCACCTAATGAAACATGCTTTTCTCTGGTCCAGTACGTGTTTATGCACATCTGAACACTGATGTTTGCGGTTATGGCTAAGCTGCAGCCGTATCTTTATGCGTGCATCTTTGTAGTGGTGGGTGAGTGGGTATGAGAGAAAGAATGAGAGAGAGAGAGAGAAAGAGACTGCACAGCCTGCTGCTCCATCGCACATTACTGATATCAAACAGAAGAAGGGTGAGCAGCCGAGGAGAAAGAGAGGATGAGAGAGTACATGAGCAAGCAGAAATGGTGATTTGAGACAAGGACAGGAAGACGTGGGGAAGAGAACACGGCGGACAGCTAGAAAGAGGTTTCAGCAAAAGGTTAAGAGGATAAGAAATTAAACTGACAAACAGATGCTGACAGAGAGTGAGCGCGCAAGAACACTGAAGAGAACGAGAGCTCAGGAGGAAGTGGAAAGGTGGTGGAGGACTGTAGGTTCACCTTCAACATGGCTGCTGATTGATGCAAAGGGATGCGGCTGTTCTGCAGAGAGCACGAGAGAGGGAGGAGACGGGTGGGAGGGAATGGGAGAAAGGGGATAGGGAGGCGCTACTTCACATTCCATCTGCAGGTCATTATATTTCATGGCCCAAACTGGGTATGTCTTTCTCTATTCAGGGTGAAGACTACAAATCAATATTGCACAGTGCACACAAATCCTGTGAATATTTTACCTGTGAGTATTTTTTTTTCTTCACAGTATTTATTTTTTTCTAAAGATTCTGACTGTTTTCCCAGCATATTTTAATCAGACTAATATTAATAAATGTAATATTATTAATATTACTAAAATTAATCATATTAATATTTTTTTCTCATTAAATGTTTTACTCATAACATGAATTGTATTCAAATATGATTCACCTGAGGTGACGACTGCAGTTAGATCAGTAGCCAAAAAAAAAAACTTCATGATACCAGTGTTTCAAGATTATTTCACTTCAAGACTATACATACTTCAACTTTAATGAATCACATTAAAATCCAATTACATAGGACATTTTATAGGAATAAAATCCTTGTAAAAAAAAGAGATCTAAGACCACTGGTGAAAAATCTTCTTTGCATTTTGTAATTGAATGCAACATTTTCATTATAATTTACATTATCAGCATAACAAATATGAGTAAATTAAATGAACATTACAAATAAGCTCTTGTTTACATCCGAGTTAATGTGCCAGGCCGGCGTTTAAAGTCAGCGAAGTGTCTCTTTAAAGCTTGCGGAAGGCCGCCTCCTTCAGCTCGTGGTGCAGCATGTGAACCTAATGCCCAGATACCAGCGGTTATTTCTGGAAACAGGGCTGAGTGCTGATTACCTGGGTGCCATGAAGACAAGCTGCTGTAACAAAGGCTGCATTCACTAGTGGCCTGGCCTGTGTTCAGCTCCCAGTTTGTTTTATAAGTGAAACCGTGATGGTGAAATAAGAACCAAAGAGTAGATTGAGCACTGAACTATCCAGCCCACAACCTCTCAGTTTCCTTATGCATATCTAGGAATATCAAATTATTTGATCTTTTGAATAAATTGCCCTGTTATGTCTAAAATTTCATATCAATGTTCAGACAATTGTTAGAAACCAGGAAGACTGGGAATTAAAAGAAAAGCTGTTCAGGCCTGGACAAGTCACGAAAATGAATCAGCTTATCTATACAGAATCTATATTTCCGTGTTAAAATAGCAGTGACGGTAATGACCTGTGTAGCTCATTGGGCAGAAAATGCTAATAACTTGTTCCGATGGGACAATACCTAGTCCTCAAAGGAATAAAAAGCCAAATCATCCATTAAGCCACATTCCAAAGATCTTTTTTTGTTATACTGGATATTTATGTACACTAAAATGTGAATATAGTTACATATAAGTAATATAACTATATTATATATTATCTAATTATATAAATATATGAACTGAAAATACTATAAAATGATAAGTTCCTTCAAATTAACACCGTGCATTGGGCCATATTTTTACCGACTTTACTAAGAGTGTATGAATAAACCATATATTATTCACTATTAATGCCATGATAATAAATACAGCCATAAAATGCTGCTGTTGCTATTCACTTGTTATATTATTGTGATATTACTTTGTTTTTGTGTACTGATTTCTCATTTTGTGTAAAATAACAGCATATATTTTAATAATTGAAAAAATGTATGTATTTTAAATGTTAAAATACGCAATTTAAAATAAACGTACAAAAGTCATTTTTCTGCAATGCGTCACACTGCTTCTAAATAACCTCGAGGTGTAAGGAGTTCCGCCATACCAGCCACAGCACCGTCATCACTGAGTCATATCGAGTATGCAGTGAAGCGTTAGCGGGCAAGTGCTGCATGGCTGAAGTACATTTGCTCTTTGTCACTCAACAATATGTGTGGGCCGTGGCCCTGAAAGCATCAAAGATGCTAACACCTCTGAGGCCTGTCAAAGAGAGGCCTACAGTAAACCACAGTACAATTGAGCTCATTGCATGAATCTTCCACTCAAAGCCAACACAGCCTTAAGTATAACGTAAAAAAGTGGAAGAAAACAAACGGAGTACTATGATAAATCGCTCTGATGATCAAGATGAGGCCTAGGTCAATATGTGGGCCGCTGTGTTTCGTAATGAATTATAGATGGAAACGTTGCCGCTCATGAAACCAAATTCTAGCACTGAGCTATTCAACTCAAATGTGAAAACATGAAAGACAAACAATTAAAAACATGAATATCACATACGTATCACCACAATAATATTGTCGTCTTGCTGGAGCAAAAGCAAGAAGGCAGGCTACAGTTTTACATTTCCTGCTATCGAGTGACTAGAACTCTTTAAATATCACAGCAAGATCAAAATCCCTTTACCAACCTGATGTTTGTTCATACCGCTCCTCATAATCGAGATCGTCTTTCCTCTGGTCCCTGTTGGTGCGATTAATAAATGTGCGTCAGGAGCTACATTGATGTGCCCTCTGGTGGTCATCATGCAGCAGAACTCGGTACGTGATCCAGTCCTGTAATTTGTAGTATGCATGTTTTGTTTTTTTGTGTGACTATTTTACAATATTTCATGTTTTAACTACTGAAAAGTCCAATAGTTATATGAAAAAAAGCAGGTTATAGTGCAGCTTTATTATGCTGTTATAGCTTTCTGCTGTTTACAAGGTTATTATGTCAGCAAGGCCCGCCTTTATTGGAACGGAATGAACAGAAACGCACTCAAACGACTGTCTCCAGAACGTCCGTCTGGATGGATTCCCACAGTATATACTCAAAACAAGCTTACACACACAAACACACTCATTTCGCTCATGGCCACTCGATCGTCTCACCAGTCCCACAGCGCAACACTTTTAACGCCTCTTTTTAGTCAGCATTAATGGACAACAGCTCACAATCTCTCTGTGTGTTAGTAGAGTGAGTAAGACAACGAAAAAGAGAGTTTCGAGTGAGCGGGGCTGATATATACCTGATCTATTCCTCCTCCTCTTCCATATTTGAGCAGCAGTAGATGTAAACAGTCTGGCCCAGGGTGAGATCAGTTTGTTCTGCCATGGTTGAGAGGAGAGCGAAGGACAGAGCCTCTGCAGCACAGTTTCTCCTTCAGGGCCAGATCAGCTGCTCTCTACTTCCTTTGTGCCGTTGTGTGTGTGTGTGTGAGTGTGTGTGTTTGAGTGTCAAGGCTGGGCCAAAGCAGCGTCTCTCTGTTATTCTCTCAGCCCAGCAATCGTTCCACAGGCCTCTGTTGCTGCTGCGTCATCGAGTTGCTGTATTGGCTCTAGAGAGAGAGAGAGAGATGGGAGGGAGGGGTTGGAAAAGGGAGGGAGAAGCAACGGAGAGAAAAAGAGGGAAAGCTGGGCTTCCTCTCAAACGGTTTTGAAACGGTTACAAGCTCTGGACACTGTTGTTAATTCTGTCAGGATGTGCACAGATGAATAATTTAATTCTGTTGTGGGTGTTTGCTAAGGCAAGTATCACTATTATAGTAGAAATTAGTTGGCATTAAGTGGAAATTCACAGTAAGACACATTTAGAAAGTAAACGTTATCGGTTTTCTAAATGCATCTTATTGACAATGCTGGGTAGTAACTGATTACATGTGATCTGGATTACGTAAGTAGTTGCAATTAGAGTATATACATTTTAAAATGCATTTAAAAATCAAATTTTTATGGATTACATAATTACATATTATTTACACAATGGCAGTAAATTATTCATAATTTATCGATTCTCCCTAATTATTCTTTTGTCTCTTTTAAATTTTCATTTTTAAAAATCTTTGACTATATTCACAAATGTAAATACATTTGCAAACCATGCTTCTAAAATTAGGTGCACAGATGAATAATTTAATTCTGTTGTGGGTGTTTGCTAAGGCAAGTATCACTATTATAGTAGAAATTAGTTGGCATTAAGTGGAAATTCACAGTAAGACACATTTAGAAAGTAAACGTTATCGGTTTTCTAAATGCATCTTATTGACAATGCTGGGTAGTAACTGATTACATGTGATCTGGATTACGTAAGTAGTTGCAATTAGAGTATATACATTTTAAAATGCATTTAAAAATCAAATTTTTATGGATTACATAATTACATATTATTTACACAATGGCAGTAAATTATTCATAATTTATTGATTCTCCCTAATTATTCTTTTGTCTCTTTTAAATTTTCATTTTTAAAAATCTTTGACTATATTCACAAATGTAAATACATTTGCAAACCATGCTTCTAAAATTAGGGGGGGGAAAGCACCTCTCAAGCAATTGGTTAGCCCCTCCCCTCGAACACAGATGAGTTAATGGCAGTCGAGTATCAGCTGCACGGGGAGCGGAACTCGGACATCTTTAGGTTTCAGCGCCATAGAGAAACATTGGAAGATCCGAAGATTTCATCGGTTTGATGGTGTTTATGCTAAAAAAAATGGAAAAACGGTGTGTCAGGGGTACTTGTATCACTGATTCCAGGTATCCTGAGAGGATGGGCAATGGAATTTATTTTATTCCATTCCCTAAACCCAAATAAAACAGAGCAAAATTAAACCCCAATCCCAATGAAGAGGAAAACGTTCATTTTCTGGTTGTCATACTTTCATTAAGTTACAATTTTCATCTGCTCAAGCAGACGTTAATGTCAACTTGTGCTTAAAGGGATAGTTCATCCAAAAATGAAAATTTGATGTTTATCTGCTTACCCCCAGGGCATCCAAGATGTAGGTGACTTTGTTTCTTCAGTAGAACACAAACGAAGATTTTTAACTCAAACCGTTGCAGTCTGTCAGTCTTATAATGGAAGTGAATGAGAATCATGTCTTTGAGAGTAAAAAAAAACATACACAAACAAAACCAAATTAAACCTTGCGGCTCGTGACGATAAATTGATGTGTAAAGACACGAAATGATCAATCTGTGCAAGAAACTGAACAGTATTTATATCGTTTTTTTACCTCTGATGCACTGCAATGTCTGAACTGTCTGAACCGTCCTGAGCAGAGTTCTGACTGAAAAACACATCGGCGATGACCTACAGCCAATGAGAGACCAAGATACAGCGCAGCGGGAAGTTCGGGGAGGAGTTATATGAAACGTAGTTTGCGGACCAGTGTTGCCAAATCCACGATTGCCGCCGGTTGTTTTTTATGTCAGCAGGTTGAAACGACCCCAATAACGTGATATTTAGGCCCTGGAATGTGAATTGTACCAGTAGAACCCCGCCCAAAAACTTTTTATTTTACCCCCCCGAATGCAATTGGGCAATTTTCAGGCTAGTTTTGAGTAGTAATTGGGCAGATTTTGTAGCGAAAACCTGGCAACCCTGCACCAGACAGAGTTATCTGTGATTCTTCCTATTGTGAAGTCATGCAGTGTGTAACCTCCTGTCATCGTTCCATCGTGCAGTGTGAACACAGCAACAACCGAATGCTACCCCAGATAGTCGTTCAGTGTGAAACCAACAGTGATGCGACGTCTCTGAAAATCGTGCGGTGTGAACTCGGCATTAGGGATACACCGAAAAGAAAATTCTTGGCCGAAACCGAACAAAATTAAACACTGGGCCGAAGGCTGAATATCGAATACTGAACACCGTTTTTCGAGTTTTTTTGCCCATGTATTTTGAAGGTGTGTTGAGGCAAGTTGGAGCTAAATTCTGCAGGACACCGGCCCTCCAGGACCGAGTTTGGGCACCCCTGGTTTAAATGCTTCCACACTGCTGAAGTGTGTGCTGCATAATAAAGAGTGCGCGCCTCTCACTCTGCGCTGCTTGCTATTTGATCGCGTCATATCATTGTGCGGTACAATTTATTCGGTCTTTTCGCTTAATAATTTCGGTTGCCGAACATTCGGTGCATCCCTACTTTCAGTCTTTGAGGAGACATGAAAAACAGCGCATTCCGCAGGAACGGTATAACGGAAAGTATTAGTGGTTTTGAAACTGTGACATTTTCAAATTGCGGTATACCTTGAAACCGATAATCGTCCCATGCCTAATCGAGATACTACCGTAGTACCAGTAAACCGTGCAACCCTACTTCCAACATGCTACACATGTTAGCAGTGAATAGCTACATGCTAATAGTGATTAGCTAAATGTAAAATCAGGCTAAGAACATGATAAGAACTCTATAAAACTCCATAGTAATGATCTGTGACAACTACCAACCACCTAGAGACATGATAGCAACCACCCAGAACACCCTAACAACCGCCTAGCAACTCCTTAGCAACCAACCAGAGCACCATAGCAACACCCTAGCAACCACCCATGTTACCATAGCAACTGCCTAACAATCACCCAGTATATCCTAGCAACCGCCTAGCAACGCCCTGGTAACCACCCAGAACACCTTAGCAACTCCCTAGCAACCACTCAGACCACCCTAGCAACCGAGTGCCGAGTTTTGCCACGGCAAGCACCACTCACATTTTCTTCAGGAAATGTACACTGATATATCTCTGAGAAAGTTAATATTTCAATAATTTAACAACCCATTCCCTTTATTTATACACTAACTGCGGTTACTGAAACCACGCCTTCTTTCTTTGCGTGCACATTTGGGCGGCATTATGCAAATATTTTCCACATAGTGAGGTAGATATTTGGAGGCGTGTTAGAACGAGCCGTTTTAGGGGGGTGTGGCAGAGTCTTAACTTTGATAAAGAATATCTCTTTGGTTTTGAAACTTTAGTCTTTGCAACTTCAGGGATCTTATCTATGCACAATCAGCTTGTAACACTCCAAAGAGAAAGGAAAACTTGAAATTGCATCATATGACCCCTTTAAGATGGAAAAAGATTGACGTATCTGAGTGGACTAAATGTTTTGATTGTGCCTGGTCGAGATGGTCCTCACTGCAGAAGGGGCTACTGGCCTGGTCGGCTAATGTTTACACTTTTGGGGGAGATGAATTCATGAATGGCAAACTTATAACTGTCAATGAACAATATACTGGGTAAGAGAATGAAAATGTAGAAAAAATTTAGTTTTCTTCCTTGTCATGTTTCTTTTGTCTTCCTTTTCTCACTCATGCGGGTTCTTTATTAGGGGTGTAACAATATACTGTGTCACAATATAATAAAATAAAATTCCTGTATCATAAATCATTTTTATGATGTAACTTTTGGCTAAATAAGTGATCACAAAAAATCACCCTGACTAACATTCAGACAAGAGATGACTGTGAATTTGAGGTTTTAACTGAAAAGGCATATGACAAGTCTGGACATGTTATATGTTTCAATTTTTATAATTAAGCAAGTATCATAGCAAGTGTAACTGAGAATATCAGGCTGTCTGCTAATAGTAATACTATTAGCACTATGTACGGTATTACTATGAATAATGTTAATGCGGTATTACTTTGAATGCTGTATTACTTTTATGAATGCGGTATTACTTTTACACAACAGTTCAATAAACAAGACATTAATACTAAGTAACTTATATTAACCACCTCTTCTCCGAGCAAGACACAAGTAGTGGTGTTTCATTCCTGAATGAATCAATGTGGCTGAATCAGTGAATCACTTATATTAAGACAGTCACTTATCGCCACATACAGGCCAAACGATACAACCTGCAGACAGGCTTCCTGTATTTCATGATCATTTAGCCATGTTGTGGAACTTTTTACCTAGTACAATTCTTCTCAAATCAATGTCATTAAACACTAGATTGTGACAACTTGCCACTTACGGAGTGACAACAATGGGTTAATGTGAGTTCAGTGAACTGTATTTTTATTTTAGTCGCACTCTAACAGCACGTATGTCCTCTAGTGGTGACTGTTTGGCTCTTTTCATTAACTGCAATGTGGAAAGTGACCAGCAGATGATGCAAGTTAATAAAGTGAGTAAATGTGCAAACCAATGAAACGTGCTTTCACTCTTAGGCCCAATAAACATAAAATCACTCATTCAAAAAGATACACTCTTTGCCTTACTTTTTATTGTAAGTGTAGGTGGTTTTGAAATTAGAAGTCACAGTATTTTTTAAGATGATCTATTTAAGGAAAAATATCAAATTTTGTCTTAAAAACATACAAGATACAAAGTAAGTCAATTTCTATATAGACTATTTTTATTTATATATATATATATATATATATATATATATATATATAAGCATTGTGTGTCTATATAGAAATGGACTTACTTTGTATCTTGTATGTTTTTAAGACAAAATTTGATATTTTTCCTTAAATAGATCATCTTAAAAAATACTGTGACTTCTAATTTCAAAACCACCTACACTTACAATAAAAAGTAAGGCAAAGAGTGTATCTTTTTGAATGAGTGATTTTATGTTTATTGGGCCTAAGAGTGAAAGCACGTTTCATTGGTTTGCACATTTACTCACTTTATTAACTTGCATCATCTGCTGGTCACTTTCCACATTGCAGTTAATGAAAAGAGCCAAACAGTCACCACTAGAGGACATACGTGCTGTTAGAGTGCGACTAAACATAGTGGTATTTGGTGATTTAAACATATTATAAACACAAATAGTGGATATCCATAATACTTACCAGTTACATGAATAATTATGGATTACATACATTTAAAAAAAATCAAATTAACACTTGAATATTTAATACTTTGGCAGTCACAGCACAATCTGAATTAGAATTGTTCAATAACTTGTCTTTTATCAATACCTGCAAGCATGAAAATACAGAAGTAGATCAATTAATAAACAATAAGATCGTATGATTTTCTTGTTGATTGACTGAACGTTGTTTTTAATAGCTCATATGGATATTCCGCATTGGCTTGATCTTCTTCCTCTGCAGGGCAGGCCATGCTGACATGTTCTTTGTTATGGCAGACTTTAAAGGAGATGTTCATCCAACCCATGACCTTCGCCAGCATCTCCATGTCTTCATTTATCACATCACAATGACCCAGCACAGCCTGCTTCCAGATCTCCCCCGAGTTACACAGCTGGAAACACATGCACATCGACAGATTAACAATACATATCATACTCTATCATTTCTGTAGGCCAAATAATGCCGGACTAGTTACAACCTAAAATTCACTTTAAAGGTTAAAGGTTAGTTTATGAGCAATAGTGATGCTTTCCTTTGCTGCAACCACTACTAGTAAATCACTACATTCTTACAATGCTTTTGAAACATCAGTTACATATGATCTGATTGACATGCAACCTTAATTTCGCTCTAGAAGCAAGAGGAGAAAGGGACAGGGTATTGTTCTAACCTTCCTAAACCTGCTTGAGGTTTGTCCTGTAAGGATATGTAGGAAAGGATTTTAAGGAGCAGCTTGTCTCTCGACACAGAGCCAAACTGTACTCCAGAATCCTGGAGCCAAACCCTGCACTGTAAAAACCGATTGTGATTTTAACAGTAAAAGACTGTAAAAATGCTACAGTAAAAACCTGTTAACTGGTTAACAGTAAGTTTCCATACGGTGAATCAATTTAATTACATTTAATGTAATTTTACAGTAAAATACTGTAAAAAAAAGAAAAAGGAATTGTATAATTTACAGTGAAAAACCGTAAATTGACACTCCCAGAATTCCCTGCATGACACTTCATATTTTATGTTTGTTTTTTTTGTTGAAATAACATGTTTCTTCTTCGTTTTTTCTTATTAGATGTGTACATTAGGGTTTAATCTTACATCTAATGTTGTTAAATGAATGTTTATTGCATTATTTCAGTTTCATGTGTGTCACCATGATGGCGTTTAGTGTTTGTGTGAATGACACTGTGTGCACCTTCTATATATAAGAACTACCCTCCGCAGCTCGTAGAAAAGCTGTTTTTGATGAGCTTTGGTTCATCGTGTGACTTTCTCATCACCACCTGCTTTTGGTGGTTATCAGTGCATTACAATGGTTCAAAACAGATATTAACACTTCAATATGTTGGTTTATTAACATTACATCAGTTAATGAAATATGGTATTTTATTGTGAATTTCCGTTTAATCTGTAAAACCTAAAATGTTGCTACCATATTTTTTACGGTGAAGTTCTGGCAACCACAGCTTGCCGGTATTTTACCGTAAATGCCACAGATTTTTTTTTTTACAGTGTGCAGCTAGCTGCTCTGCAATCATGAATGACATTCACATATATATCATGATGATGTTCATGATTAAATATGGTATTTTATTGTGAATTTCAGTTTAATCTGTAAAACCTAAAATGTTGCTACCATATTTTTTACGGTGAAGTTCTGGCAACCACAGCTTGCCGGTATTTTACCGTAAATGCCACAGATTTTTTTTTTTTACAGTGTGCAGCTAGCTGCTCTGCAATCATGAATGACATTCACATATATATCATGATGATGTTCATGATTTCACCTCAAATCACATAACGGAAGCTGGATCTTTACACTGCAACCTTGAATCATTCAAGAAGTCATTGTGGAACTGTTTTATCTCTCCAGGTGGTGCCCCTCTGAGTTCAGTTCGAACTGAAATCTCCCACCACCTCCATATAATCTGTTGGTAATAAAGAGTTATGCCTAACATGACTCACAAAAATTCTTGCTATGACCATAAAACATTTATAAACACTTGTTATTTTTGGTATGTTATTATGACTGATGACAAGATATTTAACATCATTATCAATTTTGCTGATCGGATAGGCCTATGAGAGACAATATATATATCCTCTGAGTTCAGTTCGAACTGAAATCTCCCACCACCTCCATATAATCTGTTGGTAATAAAGAGTTATGCCTAACATGACTCACAAAAATTCTTGCTATGACCATAAAACATTTATAAACACTTGTTATTTTTGGTATGCTATTATGACTGATGACAAGATATTTAACATCATTATCAATTTTGCTGATCGGATAGGCCTATGAGAGACAATATATATATTTTTTGCAATGCAGGTAAATGCAAAAATGTACCACCACATTCAAATATTTGTCCCTTACAGTGATTACAGAGGAATCATCATTTCATGTACTTCTAAAAGCCTCCTTTTGTGTGATAACACACTGGTAGAAGTCTTTAGTGGGGGATGGATTCAAAAGTATCTCACTCAGCAGGGACGCCATATTTGGACGCTATGTGGTTACCACGACAACAGACACACCAAAATGATCTCGTTCCCTACAGATATCGATTTTTATGTAATCACACGTCTTGTGTGAAACACGTACGATAAACAGTCTAAAATAATAATTAAAAAGTTGACATAAAATTATGTGAGGGTGAACGGGTTTTTTAAGAAAGGGGGGGGGGGGGGGGGGCAGAGCCTGGCGGGTTGATATTATGAAATTCTGACGTACTTTGCTGATGCACTAGTGATGTATTCATTAAAGCACGGGGTTAATGATGAAACGACCCGTATTAAGTAACTCCAGTGAGCGTTATCATCGTCGACAAGGTGGCTGGTAAGGCTTTCCCGCGCCGGTTGTTGTCGTAATCCTTGTTCTTTAGTGTAGGAAGTAGTGCGTGGCGGAAGCACGGAGCGCTGTGGGAGCGGAGGTGATGCGGCAGTTCGCAGGTCGCTCAGCTGATGAAGGTAAAGCTGCTGCTGCTGCACTGTCTAACAGCTACTACAACACTGGAACAAATAGGTAATTACAACAACACCAACATATGCACATATATATTTAACGTCAGTTTCCGGGAATCGGCTTGCATCGCGTCGGAGCCCTTCGTGTGAATCAGGAGTCGTGTAACACGAGTGAGAAAAGCCAGACGAAACAAAAAAAATGGTTTCCAGTTGTCATCCCTCGAGCCCTTTTCCTGTTTCTGTGTTGTGTAGTAGTTTTATATATTTAAGGAAGACACTTTGTTGGCATTGATGTGATGGTAGATACAAGAAACCACTCGAATCCTTTATTAATAACGTTTGTGAGGCATCAAAAGGGAATTGAGACTCTACAAATATAACGTTACAGGAATTATAACCATTAATACCGAGAGATCAGCATCGAAGTAGTACAACGTGTAAGACCACTCGTTTTCTGCTAGCTATTTATTGGATAGGCCAATTTAGAGATGAGCTAAATATGATTAATAATACGATGGCCCACGAACTAGAAGCAAACGAGAAACGAATACAAGTTTCCTTCTTTATTTGTTGGTAATGGCACGAAGTGTCTGGTTAAAATGGAGGAAGTTTGCATCCATCGCTAGTGATGCTTTTCCTGCGGTCTCCAGTCGTGTTGAGGTGAGATGTTGATTAGTGTAGTTCGCTGGTGCTAGTAGTTTGTTTACGTCTTCAGTCACTTTGACCTGATCTTGGCCGCATACACGTCGACAGGAGACCGGCTTTGCTCTTTAGCTTTACCACATGTAGGCCAAATACTGACAACAACGGTACAATCTTGATCTTTTTAGTACTATTGTGTTGATTGTTCACATGATACGGTGTTTTGTCTTTGCTGTTGTAATTAATAGCGGTTGTTTGTTGATAATCGCTTGTCACGCTTCGTCCCTTCAGCAGATTAGCATCGGTTAGCCGTGCTAACACCAATAACAGCTTAAGACAAAACTGGGCGATTTTTCTTAGTCGGCGCTTGAAACTATTCAAGGCTGCCTGCCAGTTTTAAAGGCGTTGTTAATTTGAGTAACTAAGGTGCCCTGCTGTTTTCGAGTGTTTTGTTGAACTTAGCATGGCTAGCATTAGCTGGTTCTGACTATCACTTTGACTCGGCGAACTTCACTTTGGATCGCTCTTCATCGCGTGTTGTCTCCTGTGGTGCTTTGCAACAACTGTGGCGACGTAGTTTTGAACGTGTATGCGTTTTTATAGCTGATTTGAATGAGGAAAGCTACTATGCACAGTGCCACAATAACGCGAGACCGGTGTGTGAGGCCTCGGGAGCGTGGAGACCAACCGATCTGGCTGTATTTTGTTTATTTGTATCGAGCGTGACGTTAACGTACTCGTTCGTGTGATTTGCTCGCGTTGGGTCAGTAAGCGGGTCGCGGCTGATTGGAGTTTGTTTCGTGGACTGGGCAAAATAAACAAAAGGATCGGCTCAGGCCTGTTCTGAGAAACGGCCTTCATAATCATGTCGTATTTTCATGTCGGGAGTCCAAACACACACACACCAGCACAAAGCTGCGCTTGAGTGGATCTAATGTTGGGTTTGTATTATGTTTATGGTCGTTTGAAGGAATTCAACTCGATGTAAGTTCACCCTCTCTTCAGGGAAGTAACGTTAGAAGTCTGTGTGCACAGGGTATTTTTGACATGTTTGGGGCAGTTCGTTGAGTGTTATGAGGCGTTATGGTCGAAATGAACGCTTCTCTTGTTCGGTTCTGTAAAGGCGGACGTAACGTTACACGGTGCGATTCTTGCTGTCGTAAGAGCTCGCAGGCGATTTTTTTCTGTCGGGAGAAAATCGCAGATGCTCGCGGTTCGTACCGTGTGAGAAGAATTACGGGCCGATCCGAGACGTTACGAGCCCCTCCCGATAATTTTCAAACTTGTCAAAAAAAAATCGGATGCTGTCTGTTTAAATTCGTGGCGTATGTGCGGTTGAACGAGACGATTTGGCGAGCCGTCTGAAGTTGACCAATCAGAAGATGACAAAAACCATATTCTATAATCATTTTAGTTTAATTATACAGTTCTATTTTTTTAATTTATTCCGAATGTGCCAAATTTGCCGTTCAGCGTTATGAATGAATATGCCTGTTGTATTTCCGGCAGAAATTCAGAAATGGCCTACTCCCTCAATTTCAATTTATTTTTATTTCGAACTATTAAAAATACAAAAGGAAAAAAAAAAAACACATAATACATACCAATAATTAAAAAAAATCTACAAATATAAATTATGATTATTATTATTTTTGACATATATTCAACCTGTTCGAAATAAAAAAAGGGTAGGTAGAAGTCCTAGGCTTATTAAATCCTACCCTCAGTAATTACCAATACCAAATCACAATCAGCCATAATAAATCAGACATACCATTTTGAATAATACAAAAATACTAGTCCAAATTACGTCCTACTTTATCTATCTGTTAAGATAAAGAAGACAAACAGAAACAAAATCAAGCAGCATTAACAACAAGGTTGAAATTCTCACCCTCACCCCCCCACTTCTGTATTTATCAAAAATAAATCTTTTATACCTACTTTTAAATTGCAACATATTAACACTTTCTTTGATATATCCGTTTAATCTATTCCACAATATCACCCCACAAATCGAAATACACATACTTTTGAGTTTTGTCCGTGCATTTTGCTGTCTCGCATTTAAAGCCCCTCTCAAAGTCCCTCGAGTTCTTTATGAAGAACAGAAAGTCCATGCTTTTCTCTGCTTTTCAACCATTCTCTTAGCCTTGTCCTTTCTCTTCGTGTTTTTTTTTTGGACGTCACAAGCCACCTGCCACAAAGAAAACTATTTCGTCCTCAGAATCCATATTTTTATGAATGGCGCGAAACGTAATGCTTACGTTAGAGTTTGTAAATTCGTGTCGTGTGTGACTGCCTCCGTACGATTTTCGGATAAACTCAATCGTGACATGTGCTAGAGCTCACGACCTTCCGACCTTCAGAATCGCACCGTGTACGCCCGCCTTTAATGTTTGGGTTTGGAATCGTAGATTTGACGTCTAGTAGTTTGAACGTCGTGGACATTGCTTAGTTTGCTGAAGTAGCGTTTAATGGTGGTGTCGTTGAGAGGAGGAAGGCCTGTCGGCTCGTTTGAACATAAATATTCCTTAGCTACATCCTCACTTTTAAACTGAATTTTGTTTCTTAACGGCTGTCTTTCAAAACCTCGCGAGCTGACGACCTAGACATTATTTTTATGCTTCACGGTCACGTTTCGGACATTCAGTTAGTCTGTTTGTGTATGCATTGTATGTGCATATGTTCACTCGTAAAATGTTGTTAATATGGATATAAATTCTCGGTTTATAGTGACATTGACGTAGTCTTGAATGAAAACCGCAACAACAAAGCTCTTATCTCCTCATATGTAATACAAAAGCATCATACTTAATGTGTTATTTACAATAACCGAATAGTGAATGTGTTCATATAAAAGAAGTGAGTTGAAGGGGCAAAATTAGTAATGCTTTAAATAAGCTAAGTTTATTAAGTTAAAATGTGTTCTAGCCATGTCTATGTAGCTGAATGTGGTCTCTTTTTATAATCTTTAAAGTCGTCTAGAGGTATAGCATAACTAAGTCTACTCAACGTTTCTAATTATATTTTCATTTGAGACTAGTTCTTTGTCTTTGTAAAATGTCTTGCATATTGTCAGTGAATGACATATGGCATTGATTTTGACTATATTACTGAACAAAATGGCTGCCAGCTTTGTCTGCAGTTGTAATTTAATTCATCTATGATTTTACGTTGTCATCATTAAATGGAATAACACATTTGACTAAAATCACCTTTTTTTTTTTACCCTTTCACCCCTCCTTCCTTCCCCCATTATTGTCCCCCTTGTCGCCCTAGGCTGCTGGTTGGGGCATTTGCACACGGCTGGTAAGTTCGCATAGTGTTTGCCGTTCCCTTCATGCTGTCAAGGTGGGTCCAGTGAGGGGACAGGTGTGGAGGAGATGGGGGTTAAACAGGAAATTGACAATCTTGGTTTGGCAGTCAAGTTTCTTGAAATCCAGAATATATGGCTTGTGAAGGTGAAGCTGTTTTTTTTTTTACGTTATTCAGATTCTTTGTTTTAAGTGTGCAGCACTTAGATTTGGTAAATGTGGAAAAACTTTGGTAGTTCAGTATGAAGATGAGCAAGCTTGCTGTGAAGAAAGTGGTAGTTCTAACTGTGTTAATGGTCAATTGACTTAAAAAAAGCAACATAATCTAGGCAATTACCTTTTTTAAATAGATTGTTGTGTTTTTGGCAATTTGGTAATTGAGTTACTAGTAAAGTCAGCATGAAATTAAAATGGACCCTATTTCCTTAATACAGTTCCTGGTTTTGTGTAAGGAAACTGATTCATCAGAGCACATTTGAGCCTTTTTTCTTTCATCAGAATGTGATGACTTGCTGCACCTCTGAAACAGAGTTTCCTTATTTTTCAAACCCTCTAATCCACTGGTTCTCAATTCCAGTCCTGGGGACCTAGGGCTGCACGATTAATCGAATGCGATTGTCATGCTCACTTTGTTAGTAAAGCCGTTTCTGTAATCAGCAGGAAATCATCATCACGTGCTTTCAGATGGAGCAGGATTTACTACACATAACCATAGTTCACTGACAAGTTACGCAAAAGTTGCGCGATTCTGAAATCGAAGAAATCGTTCGCGATAATGACAGCTGTTTGCATAGCTTCTCAGTGAACTACGGCTCTGTGAAGTAAATGCTGCTCCATCTGAAAGCAAGTGAAAATACCACATTTAATAACATATTTTTACTCCAAACTCACTTCATAACGTCAGTTGAGTGTTTGAAATAAATCCTTCTGTGAGATGATGTGGCTTATTACACAGAATAAGGCACGCAACATATTTCATAGTATTTAAGCAGTGATAAAGGCATTGCATTATAAATACACTTTATTTTAATGAAAATTATAATAATAAGAACTCCGATAAACCGTATATTGCCGTAGTCGTGTGTTTATTAGTCACGTTGAATCAATGAAAGCAGTTGAATCTTATTTATTCAGCTGCAGGATAGGCATTTTCTGGGTTTCTTCTGCGAGGCGTATTTGGAGTTTCAGCGCGAGAGCGCCCTCTGGCCTTTGGATGGAGATTTACTGCTGATCATAGAACCGTGCTTCACTGAAAGATAAGCATTACAGTCGCAGCTTCTGTCGAATCACGATCTCGATTCCATTTCGATTTATCGTGCAGCCCTATGGGGACCCCCCTACATTTTGCATGTCTCCCTTATTGAACACACCTGATTTAGATTATCAGCTCATTAGGAGAGAGATCCATGAACTGAACTGAGTGTGTCTGATAAGATAGACATACAATATGTGCAGAGCAGTGGGTCCCGAGGATTGGAATTGAGAACCACTGCTCTAATCTAATCAGCTGTCCATAGAGACAAATTTTCATGATCCAATCAATTCCTGATGGATGGATAAATAGAAAAGGTGTATATGAAAAGAAAAAGTATTTATTCATTTTGGACTCTTCGAATGACAGTACAGTCTCTCCTGTATTACAGAGTTGCTCTTGCTTCTTTATTCTTTCTTTCAGCAGGCCTCAGGACCAGTTTTATTTTTCTTGATTATTTGATTTGGGCTGTGGAGCTGATCCTGTGTCGGTTATGACAGGGGTAAAGTAATTAAAGCCATTTGTTTCTCCTCCCAGCATGGAGTCGGTGGCAATTGTAGGAACCGGCATCTTTAAGACTACTGAATATTTAGATTAACTTAGTGTGTTTGAATAACAGTAGCCTGTTCAGACAGTTTTCCCCTATTTTTTAAATAATGGGACTAACATTAGATAGATAGATAATTATAAAATGGTACAGGAAGCCAAAAAATTGAAATCGTGAACCGCATGAATTGGTTTATTTGTTAGTGATCGTTACATGTTTTTTTTTAAACCTGTGGGCTGTTCTGTTCTTCAACATGATTGTGTAATAGCATAAACAGTTTGGTTTTTGGGAAAGTTAAGTTGAGTTTCTTAGCCTATTCATAGTTTTCACGTGATGTCACATCCTTACAGGAACACCCACATGGAGGGCAAACAAGGCTTTCCTCCACTGTCCGCCAGTTATTTTTATGAGGTTTGCATTAAGTAGTAATGTAGTAAGACAGTGATATTCAAAGGCCAAATTCAGTATACACCTTATTGATGATGCATACTTTGTACAGGCAAGCAGATGAACCCAGAATATAAACGCAATGTGCAAAGTTTAATATTAAATGTTTTCCCATTGAAAACCATTTAGCGCATTGCGTTCATATTCTGGGCTCATTTGCATGCCTGCATAAAGCACGCCTCATCAATAAGGTGTGTACTGAATTTGATCTTTTAATATCACTGAGTACGTTTACATGGATAACAATAATCCGATATTAACACGATTAAGACAATACTAGGGATGTAACGATTACTGGTTTGACGATAAATCATGATAAAATTCCCAACGGTTAGTATTACAGTTTCATATTTTAATTATCCTTAAAACCGTATTAGATTACCGTGATTTGAGCAACTCGTGATAAATAAATACTGTCCAGCATAAAGCACAGTTTTCAGTAACAGTCTCATGTGCGCACGGCACACAGAGTAGTTTCATTTTGAGTGAAAACAGGCCGGAAAAGCTGGGAGGTTTTAAAAGAGTGCTAAGGGAATTATACAAATGAATATATGAACAAATTAATTATATGAATGTTCCTCGGAAGGTTCTGACTGTCTTCAGAAACGATTCAATGGCATTTTGTTTTCATCTTCGCTCCGTGTAATACTTAAAGGAAGTGTTCTTAATCGCAATACTGCTTTGTCCACGGAGGTTATGGGGAAACGGCTTTTCCATAAGCTCCACCTGCTGTCAGCGAGTGGATTTACAGAGACTTATATTTACATTCAGCCTGTGTGGATTTTCTGTCTGGCCAAAAATGGACTGAATTTGTATGCCCTGCTGTAAATTGACTGGTTGATGAAAAACAAGCTTATGTGGATTCTACACATTTAAACAATTCAGATAAGTTACCTAGAATTATCTGCTCCATAAATAAAATACATAACATGCTATTAAACTGTTGTCAGTCAAGTTGTCATTTAAAATCCGAACATCATTGGTAATGTTATTGTTTTAGTGATTATGCAAGCAAACAAGTCATTTTTTTTGTTGTTTGTTGATTTTTAAATATAAAAAATATAAAATATAAATATAAAAGCAACTTATGTAAACACCTTAATCATAATATTGTCTTATTCAGAATAATCAGATAAGTTACCTAGAATTATCTGCTCCATAAATAAAATACATATAATCATTTATTAATCAATTATCATTTTGATTTATTTAAAGGCTGAAATGTGAGGTTTACCTTTTTATGAAACTTTTTCAAAGCTTTATTTGAACATTTACATGAGATATTTGAACATGCTGTTAAACTGTTGTCAGTCAAGTTGTCATTTGAAATCCGAACATCATTGGTAATGTTATTGTTTTAGTGATTATGCAAGCAAACAAGTCATTTTTTTTGTTGTTTGTTGATTTTTAAATATAAAAAATATAAAATATAAATATAAAAGCAACTTATGTAAACACCTTAATCATAATATTGTCTTATTCAGAATAAGGTAAATAATTAGATTACTGATGTCCATGTAAACATACTCATTGTTTTAAAGGCACTTTGTGTTTTCACATTAAAGGTTTTAGAATGTTTGTTTTTAGTGATTGAAGTATTGTGGCGGGTGCTTTATATCGATTGCTAATGGCCAAAACTTGCATTTTGTTCACATATCTTTGTTTTATTCTTTTGAGAAGTGATCTAAATATTGTTGGATTTGAACTAGGGATGGAACAGAAAAAAAATCAAACCGTACGGTTCTCCACACACGGTTCGGCACGTGCTAGGACCGCAGTTTAACTTCAATCTGACAACGCATCTGTGATATGGTTTGCTATAAATAACACTTAAAACAAACAAGGTTCGGCTAATATATGTTTCTGTTGATGGATGCGCATTCTGGCTTTCCAATACATTACTACAACAACAACAGAGATGAAAAAAAAAAACGTGGACAAAATATTTACTGTTGTTCAATGCGAGCTCCGTATGCTGGAATATGAGCATTATTCCGTCATCACCCGGGTGCTGATAGCGCACACGCACAGGTGAGATCTGAACAGAACACGTTGATATCTGTGTTTAAGCTAAACTCATTTACGCTTTGCCAGTTTAAACATTTAAGATCCAGAGGACGCGAGCTCACGCGCGCAGTGAGAAGATTTATGCGTGCGCTCATCCGAAGAGCGCAAACCCGCACCTCAGAGCGTGCAGATATTAAGCTCTCTCTGAAGTATTGTTTAAATGGACAAATTCACACAAAAATTGTCAAAATGCCCGTCTTGGTTAATATCCTATAGCAGACAGCCAGCTGCAGACGTACTGTATCAGTGCATTCTCTTAAAGTGACAGCACTTTCTTAATATTAATCAAACCGCAACAACAAAGAAATCACTCACTGCTCTTGATTGAATAGCTTTTGTAACTTTAATAAAGCTTAGTCTTTAATTTATACAGTCAAATATGCAATGCTGTTTTACATTTCATTACTTTATTCAATTTCTGTACCTAAAAACTAATGTTAGACCTACCAAAAAAAAAAAAAACTGAATATCACGGTTTATTTTATTTGTATCTTTACTCTATTTTATTTATTTGTGCTGTTGCTTGTAGTTAGATTATTCTTATTTTCTTTATTTTTATTTGACAGTATAGTTTTTGCCTAAACATTGCACATACCGAAACCGTGCCTCTTAAACCGTGACACAAACTGAACCGTTCCACCCCTAATTGGAACGGATAGAAAATTGACGGGCTTGTGCTGCAGTTCTATTGATGTTTTCCCCGCCAGGTCTTCGAGCCAGTCACGTGACTGAAAACTATGAATTGGTTGTAAAATACTGCTTTTGAATGCATTGCAGTGGTTATGTGATACCTTGATCAAGTCATTTGACAGTTTAAAGGTGGGATGCCATGGCACTTTGGTAGTAATTTTTCTATTCATTCCTAAATTAAAGGCCCTGATATACTTCAAACGAAGTTCTTTTTCGTTTTTCGTTTGAGGGCAAAAAGAAGTTTGAAAAGGCTAAGCCACTGTATACTGTTTTCGAACATTCCGACACCCCCGCGGTGCTGGAGGCGGGGTTGTAAACATGTCACGCCGCCCGCGTGTACCCCCTAAACACAACCACGATGGCGGCTGTGAGAGAAGAACAGTTTCGTTACATCTGGCAGTAGCATTGATCTGTTCAATGGCAAAGAAAAAGAACTAGAACAAATGAGGTGGTGTGTGCATCCACTTAACGAAAACAGAAATAATGATGGCGAGTTTGCCCTTTTTATTCAGCAAATGCGGAGCACAGATGAGGAAGTGCATTTTTCATACTTCAGAATGTGCGCCGTGCGGTTTGACGATCTCTTGAAAAGGGTATCGCCATATGTGAAACATGCAAAACCGCACAGGACACATATTTCCACTATGGAGAGATTGGCCTTGACACTCCCGAGTACGTCAAAGAAGGCGGAGTTCCAGAACACACCCACCGACTGCATAATCACCATGGACCAATGGTAGCTCAAAGGTGTTTAGGAGCCAAAACGAACTCCCCCAAAAAGTTTGCTTTGGTGAGCTGTTTCGAACTGCCAAAACGAACTCAAAATTAACTTTGTTTCGGCCTGATTTTTTCCGAAATGAAGTCATTCCAGTTCGTTCTTTGATTTCGTTTGAAGTATGTAGGGGCCTTAAGACATCAGGATCTTTTTTAATGTAGTTCTTTATAAATGTCTGCCTTTTTAGTTGGGGTGGAACAGTTCAACTTACTCACGGTTCGGTTTGTATCACGTTTAAGAGTCACGGTTTCGGTATGGCTATGTTTAGGCAAAAACTATACTGTCAAATAAAAATAAAGCAAATAAGAGTGATTTCTTTGTTGTTGCTGTTTGATTAATATTAAGAAAGTGCTGTCACTTTAAGAGAATGCACTGATCCAGTGCACTGATACAGTACGTTCAGCCGGCTATGTCTGCAATAGGATACTTACCAAGACAGGCATTTTGACATGATTTTTGTGTAAATTTGTCCATTTAAACACTACTTCAGAGAGAGCTTAATAATTGCACGTGTTTTGAGGCGCGGGTTTGCGCACTTCGGATGAGCACGCACAAATCTTCTCACTGCGCGCGTGAGCTCACGTCCTCTGGCCTTTAAATGTTTAAACTGGCAAAGCTTAAATGAGTTTAGCTTAAACACAGATATCAACGTGTGCTGTTCAGGTCTCACCTGTGCGCACGCGCTATCAGCACCCGGGTGATGACGGAATAAATGCTCATATTCCAGCATACGGCATTCGCATTGAACAAAAGTGAATATTTTGTCCACGTTTTTTTTTTCTTTTTTCATCTCTGTTGTTGTAATGTATTGGGAAACCTGAATGCGCATCCATCAACAGAAACATATTAGCCGAACCCTGTTTGTTTTACGTGTTATTTATAGCAAACCATATTACAGATGCGTTGTCAGATTTAAGTTGAACCGCGGTCCTAGCACATGTGATGAATCGTGTGTGAAGAACCGTACGGTTCGATTTTTTTTTTTCCCACGAACCGTTCTACCCCTACTTTGTAGTATAGATTAAGTTTGCAGATCTTTCAAGAATCAAGACAAGCATGTGTGTTTGAGAATTTATATGCATAGGAATAAGAAATAAAATATTTTAGCTGTTAATCAGTCTGGATATATTCTGGAAATCTGACAACGACTGCCTCATAAATGTTGTTTATTATGCTCCAATAGTGTTAAAAATAGCTTATTTGTTAGGCTAGACCAGCCAATGCACATGTGCAGTCTCAGAATGCTGACTGTTTCAATAGCAGCCAGAGCTTCTAACGGCAGCTGCAGTGATGCGATGACTTTACCAATTGACCCTTTGCAAAACCCCTTTCCCCTTAGTTACTGCTGCTATGTCCGACAAGCCATGGCACTCATGCCAGACGTCATGTTCTCATACAGTGAAAAATACATCGCGGAGCAAAGAGGACATTGACAACATGCCAACAGACAAGACCGAGCAGGTTACTTTTGATATGAAACAAAGTCTCTGCTTTCAAATTTTGCCCTTTTTAAAGAAATTCAAACAATAAATACCATTTTGTGGCACTTTAATGTGTTGTGACATCATTGTAGCATCTCAGTTCAAACAGCACATGAACTGATCATCTCTTCTGCTTTACTAGTTTTATAGCATGAAATAAACATGAATGAACATCATAAGGTATCTTGTTTCAATCGCGGAAAGACATCAGTATATAACATTTTTTCAAGATCAAGTCCACTGACGTTAATCTACTGTCCTGTCTGGTTTGTTTGGCAGACATATTCGGCATTATGATTGGTCAGATCACCTGTAAATTCAGCTCCCAGGGAAAAGGTCAATTGGCAATTGGCTCTTTTATTGAGAAGGTGGAACTATTCTGCCATATTGCGCATTGCACTTTTTCCCCATTCATAAATAATAGGAGTGCACCGTCTTTGGTATATCTAAAGTCTTTGTGGGTTTTGAAATCTGGTTTTCTTTAGTTTCAGTGTACTAGTCATTTCCAGTAACTAGAGGAGCTTTTGACCAATGTCATTTGTTGTCAATCCATGAATCAACTTGGTCCCAGAGTTTGAGCGTTCTGTCCTGAGAGGAGCTGTGTTTAGCGGCAGGAGCATCCATATTTAAAGTGACATTTGGCCTAAGAAAAATGTATGTAGGTTAAGAATCCATAAATTTCTGTCCTCCCTTGACATGAGACAAATGTTGCATTGTAGACTTATATTTTGTACCACATAAGTTGATATAGAGTTCTGTAGACTCATATGAACCTCTCATAAGTCAGACCTAATTTCATATAAGCGCATTCACATTTTGTTAAAGTAAACATGAGACCCATTTGATTTTAAGTGAAACAGGAAATTTAACAAGATAAAATTGGGACTTGATCATGAGCTGTGGGTGAAACAGTTGTATGGATCATAGAGATGTGAATGTTTGCAAAAGCTTGCTGTCTATGGGAGGGTCAGAGAGCCCTCATATTTCATCGAAAATATCTTAAATTGTGTTCCGAAGATGAACAAAGGTCTTGCGGGTTTCACAAGGTTGAGTAATTAATGACAGAATTTTCATTTTTGGGTGAACTAACCCATTAAGTGTTTATTTTAATTATAATTGAGTTTTGACTAACTGTTAGCAGTTTTTCTAAAAATAGCACTCTCAGAATAGTGATCTGCACCGTTTTATACCGATTATGCCCTAATAACTTGATAATATGTAAATGCTTTAAATGGTGTTCTTTTATCAGGAAACGGTTGGAAACACATTTTGCTCTGCATGTGCATAAACACCTTTAGCAGCATTCTGGCAGTTTGTTCACATGTAAGTTTGTGCTTTTACTTGAAAACTGAAGAAAACTCTATTGGTTAATTTGTCAGGGTTTTATAATGAGTTAGTTTTTCATGGTGGTCAAGAGTTTGGTAGATGTAAATAGACTCAGTTGAACACATTTCACCATATTTAATTTGTGGGGGCTTCAGATGAAGTTATTGTACATTCTTCAAAATAACTTTTATGTTCAACAGAAGAAAGAAACTCATTCAGGTTTAAAACAACTTAAAAATGAGTAAATGATAACAGAATTTTCAGAATATTACGTGTTTACTTATTATTTAATAACAGATAAAATGATGACAAAGATTATCCTGAAAAAAGGTGATATGATATTTTTGCCATATCGCCCACCCCTACTTAGCACACATTTCTTTCCTAAATTCACATGAGATTGTGTGGAGCAGCATTTTGTGTGAGCCGAGCAACTAAAAACAACGGATCATGAACTACTTGTGTAAATGTTCAGCGCTTCACTCTAAAATCAGACTAAATTTATTGTTTTTTTTGTAAACTTTCAGTTTGTTTGCAGGAATGTAACGGCAAGAGTGTTTACCCTCCACTTACTGACAGTAGTAAGATGATAGAAAAGTGACCCATTTATTACAAATGACCGCCGATACTTTTAGAAGAAATGTTGAAACAATGAAATTAGTTGCTATAGAATATTCGTCGAATTTAAAATAAAAATCCACATTCGAATGCAAAAACGTTACAGCAGCCTTATCGGTGGTGCACGACATGTGATGACGATGTAAGTGTCATAGCATTTTAATGTTTTTGTTAGCCTATCCAGTTGAACCCACTAGATGCGGCACTGCTGCATTGTTAATTACAAATATTGCGGGGAAAAGAGAACATCAATGCGGAGAAAATCTTGTTTACGTCAAAACTGAAATCAAGCCATTCACACAGAACGCATTTTTCGCGAATTTTCTAGAGGGACATCTATCACTGTTGCACTCGCGTCTCGCACAAAAGAGCAGCATGTTTTTAAAGCCATGTAAAATTAATGCAAGTTTAACTTTGAAAAAACATATCGAGACTTTTTCTGATTTTTTTCTCCATCCCACTGCAACTCGTGTTATTAAATGAAAAATGTACTCTTGTGTGATTGGCTTTCAGCCTTTTGTATTAAACTATGAATGCATGCATGTTTCTTTTTTGTTTATAGTTGTTTAAGCAACTTAATTCTAATTGGTTTATAGATTAGTTTATAGATCTAGAACATACAGTATTAAACATTTCTGACTTTCTTCATGACTGCACAGACAAAATCATTGATAATTGTCAACTCAAGGGCATAGTTTTGATCGGAATACATCATGTTGTCTAGTCACATAAGTCCTTTCAACACACAAAAATCTCATTGTTTCCAAAAAAGCTTCATGGTTGAATTTGTCTGTCGTTTGTCTTAGCAAAGTGCGACTTGAGTAGATCAAGGCTTGAGTCTTTATCCCCATTAGAGTCCACTGACGCAGTTTGCCATAGTCTTTCATTTCGATTATTTCTCCTAATCATGCACCCCCACTTAAGTGATGGTTCTATAGGATGCCATCTCACAGACTCACAGGATAAAGGTGTGTCTCTGCAGTGTCCTAGTGGTTGATGGTTAGGGTTGGGTATCGTTTGAATTGTATCGATTCCGGTTCTGATTCTGCTTATCGATTCCGATTCTTATCAATTCCTAATTCCGATTCCAATAAGATAAAAAAATCCATTAAACAAATTTTAAGTCAAATATTTAGATGTCAAACATATTTATTCTGTTTTATGTCTATGGTTTTATCAAAAAAATATCACAGAAAAAACAACTAGACTACTATAAATTTCAAACATTAAATTGTTAAATACAAGTAAACAAATTAATTAGCAATAGCAAAAATAAATAAAACTGAACAAATGTCAGGTACAGAAATGGAACATTAATTAATGATAGGCAGCACATTTATTAGATGGCTGTCTCTTTAACACCGAACACGCACAGATCTAAACATGCAAGCACTGTCACCGACAGCAAGTTTAGTTTTACTTTTCTTTTTGTTTTACTTTTTCATTTTGAAAAGCTTGTTATCTTTGCCGTTTACTAGGGCTGTGTATCACCAGCAAAGATACGATACATACCACGATACGGGACTGCACTGAATTTCACCTCAGAAGAATTTAGTAAAACAGCTGTTTATTAAACACTGCATACCACAGGGCCGTTGATAACTATTGGCAGAACAGGCACTTGACCTCTGCATTATGAAGGGCCTCTATAACTGTACCACAGTACAATAGCCTATAGGTTTCATGTTTACATTGTGCACTCCCCACCCTACAATATTCTGATTGGTTTGCATCTTGTTTTTAAGCCCATAAATAATAATGTACTCGTTCTAATAAATTTATATTTTAATGTACTCATTCTAATATATTAAAATCATCTTAACATTGCTGGTAGGTTATCATTGCACAAATCAACACACTCTCTACGTTTAAAAAAGAAAAATGAGAAGAGTTCTAAACTAATGCGCTGCCTTCACTGTAGCTCACGCACACACGTTTAGTCAGATCACTCTGCGCGTGCACAGACATTCTTTAGACAAAGTTTTTAGTGCTGCCCCGCAATTTGATCAATAAAGTAACTTAATCTCTGAAGAGCTACATTATCTTTCTCAACAAGGAGCTGGTAAACATCATTGTATCTAAAGGAATTAAAGCCACAGCTTCACTGTTAATAGAGAAATGCGGCAAAACGGTGGTAATTCATACATACACAGCCTCTCTCTCTCTCTCTCTCTCTCTCTCTCTCTCTCTCACAGATCAGATTTCACACGACTTTTTTTTTTCTTACAAAGTGAGGTTTAAGACATAAATAAATGTGTCCTTTTATTATTGCTTGGACAAAATGCTGCATGTTTCTTTGTGAAATTGAAATATAACACTATAATAATATACTAATACAGCACTTGTATATTATTGCTCTTTTGTTGGTTTTGATTGCTTCTATTGTCCTCATTTTTAAGTTGCTTTGGATAAAAGCATCTGCTAAATAACAAAATTTAAATATAATGTAAATGTAAATAACAAAACTAAATTAAGATTTTAAAACAAGCCCCAAATCAAATAAATAAGTAACACAAAAAAAATAAATGTCTTCATATAAACAAAATAAGGCTTTGTCTGTTCTCTTTCCATTTAAAATGAGGCAATCATTTCCAAACAATGATATAATTGTTTAATAATCATTAAACATAATAATAATAATAATCATTATCCAAACAAAGATGCTGCATACATGCAACATGAGGATTTTTTAAATCTAAATTACGTTGTATAATTTAGAAATGATACAAAAACATAATGGTTTGACTTCAGTTTTGTGAAACTATACATAAAAATATCTGCATGAAACACACCGCAGACGAGCTGAATGAGATGCAGATTCACCAGGAGGTGGCGCTTAAAGCGTTTCCTTGGTTTCCGCAGTAATCAAAGCAACACTGCACTTATGAACTTTAATATGCATTTTACAGAGGCAAGATGAAAAGAAAAAATACCATCTAAACTTTTCTAAAGACAGTAAGTTCCCCTCAGACATGCATTCATATAAACTCCTACCCCTAATTAAATCGCGATTTGTTTAGCATCTCAACCGATTTGAATCGTCACACATTTGAATCGATTTTTTCAACCGGCTTGTGGTTAATCGTTACATCCTTATTTGTTTCTTATTTAATTGGTTCCACATTGTTTGCTGATTTTTACTTTATTTAAACTTTGTGTCATTTATTTATTTTATTTGACATCAAGGTGTATGCCGTGCCTCCAAGCTTTCTTACTCGTTTTGATCATTAACGTTCTACATTTCTTATTTATTTATATTATAATATTATACTTATTTAGGTTATATATTATACATGTTTACTTGTTTCCTGTTTTGTATACCTATTTAAACTATGTAAGTTATTTGTTATTTTATATTAGGCATAGCCTGCCCTATAGCATGGTGTATTTTTATTTGTTTTGTTAATACAAGTTCTATGTTTTATATATATATATATATATAGGCTAAAGTGAGTTTGACGTTGTATTTTGTTGTTGCATTCAAGCAATTGACACCTAACTGCCGCTAATTCTAAAGTGAAAGTAAAATGCGCGCGGCGCTTTTAAGCTATTTAAAAGCGAAGGAAAGCGAGAAAAAGAGGGAAAATTCAAATGAACTAAAATTGAACAATTGCTTTACTCCGAATTGCCACTATTTGAAAGTGAAAGTAAAATGCGCACGCCACTTTTACAAGCTATTTAAAAGAGAAGGAAAGCGAGGAAAAGAGGGAACGCCCCCGCGGTGATACCGGTATTACCGGTGTTGTCACACGTCGATTAACCGGTGGGAAAATTTCTTCTCCGTCACAACCCTACTCTCTCTCTCTCATATAAATGAACAGGAAAATTTCTTCTCCGTCACAACCCTACTCTCTCTCTCATATAAATGAACACTTGATAAATCAGACTTTTCTGATAATAGAATATTGAATTCGAGATCGCTAAACGGTGTTCTTGTATTCAAATGAAGCGTGGTCCACTGCAGCGCACGTGCCGCGATATCGATAAAGGGCCAACTGTATCGATACATGTATTGTCAGATCTCAAACACAGCACTACTGTTTACCTCAAGTTACGCTATGGAGGCTCTCTTTATTTTTATTTTTGTATTTGATTCCTCAGTGTTTGCTAAACGTTCTGTAGTTTATTAGTCGGTATATAATACAGTACGTGGTGTATGCCATGCCTCATCTTATTCGTTTTTGTTAATAAACGTTTTGTAAGCTATTATTTCAATGTATCTTACTGTTTTATAGTTGTTGTGCTTTTTAATTTAATTTAGTCTTAAAAAGTGAAAGGTGTTTACGTAGATGTAAGCAAAACAGACAATTAACTTTTATATTTTCTTGATAAACTTGACAACAAGATCACAAATTCTAAAGTGAAAGCACCCAAAGCCCGGCTTATAACATTGCAAAATAGGAACTCCCGTTCACAAAATTCAAATCACAAATAGGGTAAACGTACTTAAGCTCACGTACCCATTAAGCACACTTCCATATTTGAGCTCAGATTATGAAAAGAAAAAATAATGTATTATCATACTTGATGTCTTAAATTGATGTGTTTGTTACTACATAGCTCCTGTAATTTCAAATAAATCAGATTATTGCACACTGAGATATGGGTCTCCATGTGTTCACACTGTCTGGTGGCCATTTTGAAAGCTGTCTAAAAACTTTCACTAAAAGAGGAGCCCTTTAAATGTGCATTTTAAAGATATTTAAGCCTTTATTTTGGGTAAGTTTCACTACTTGTTTAGTCTAATGTTTAGACTATTGAATATTATAACCTGGAGCTTGGATGTGGGAAATAATTAGTTAGATCCAAAAGATAGTGTTAGCAACACAGCACAGATGCTACAGAACACAGTTAGCTGACTAGCTGTATACGATTGTGTGCTACGCTAATAAATTACTTCACAGGCATTACTGGCTTGTACTTTTACATCCATAATATTATAAATTGATAGTTTATTGCTGGTCTGTGGTTTTAAACTGCTGTTTTTTTTTTTTTTGTTTTTTTTTAAGATTTCATATTATTTTAAGGTGAGCTTAAAGGGTGTACTACTATGAAAATCACAGATCTTCAGTGTGACATCAATAAGAAAAAGTATAATTTCATAGATATTGTTAATAGTAGTTGTTCATAATAAAATATGTATAAACTTAATACATGAGCTAGATTATTTATTTTGCAAAATCTTGTCATTTTAATAAATATTACATGAAATTTATTAAAAATAGTTTCTGCTCCCATTAAGCTCAGTGTGCTCTCTTTAAGCTCTTCCTCATTGAACGTCAATATAAATACTTCATAAATGAAATTGTTTCTGCTCCCATTAAGCTCAGTGTGCTCTCTTTAAGCTCTTCCACATTGAACGTCTATGTAAAGACTTTAAATATTAACTGATGGTTATCACTTTAAGTTAGTTAATTGATTTTCTATAGATTCTGTGAACTCAAATCTGCAGACTGGCTCTGACCTTTGGCAACTACTGTGAACTTCTCCAGACTGTAAATCAGTGGAAAATTGGGGCAAAAATTGTGTAGTGTATTCCAGCCTTAAGAGACGATAGATAAGTTGACATCCATTTAATAAGAGGCTTCATAATGAGGCTAGTTTCTGTGTTCTTCCCTGTGAATGAAATGTTTTATTGGTTTATTTTATTTTTGAATGTGTTACTTAGCTGAACATGGACTAGTCTAGATGTTGCAATTAGAGCCAGACCGATATGGGTTTTTTGGGACCGATACCGATATTAGGGAATAAAAAAAGGCAGATACCGATATATCGGCCGATATTCTTTGTGTATATTATAGTACAGTACCAGTCAAAAGTTTGGACACTTTCCCATTCGTGTGTCCAAACATTTGACTGGTACTATATATAGAATACAGCATAAACCGAATATATATACATAAACAAATATATATATATATATATATATATATATATATATATATATTTATTAACAAAATATTTTAGTTTGTCTTGTATATTTTTTCATTCGATCAGATAAGATTTTAAGCTGTCATATGGTCAAGTTACAACGTGCCCGTCAGATGTTACAATGTGTTCCACCTACGGGGCATGTTGTCACATTTCACTTACGTTTTTTGAGGGTAAATAAAGAAAAACGTATACACTGTAATTATGAAACAAAGCGACATATTTGTACTAGACAAGTGTAAAATTACCGTGGATAAAAAAATTAAAATATATTCTGAACCCCATGTGGATTTACACAAACTGAGAAAGTCAAAAAGTGTTACTTTGTGCCCCGCTCTCCCCTACCTCTGTAAATAAATACAATATAAATTCACGTCTCGCGCAATTTAATGTCGGTAGCCCCCCGGGATCGCTAGATCGTCGGCGCCGGACTGCAAATTTAACCACCCGTAACTTCCAAACCCCGGGGCCTATCCACGCGGGGGTGGTCTCATTCGAAAGAGGGCCTCGAGACGTACACTCAATTCGCGTTAGAGAGGTTTCCTTGAGCTGAAGAGATCCCCCGAATTTGGTGCGGATTCGCCACGCCGTTACAGAGATATGGCCGTTCAAAGTTTCAGTGGTTTTCCATTGACTTAAGCTTTAAAGCGTTTCATCCAGGTCGCCAGTAGCAAACAATAGAGTGCGCTCTGCTGGACAAACTAAGTAATTACACCATTTTATCTGCATTATATGTTCTGAAAAAAAAATTCATATCGGCGGCATATTCGCCGATACCGATATATCGGCGACAGGCTCATATCGGCCGATAATATCGGCAAAACGATATATCGGTCGGGCTCTAGTTGCAATGTGCTTAAATGACATTTCATGATGAATATATAACTGATCAAATTGAATGCCTTGTTGCTTGATTTTTGTGTTCTGTTTTTTTTTTGTGACTTTGTACATAAAAAAAAAATTCAATTATTCTTTAAAAAGGTTGTTTAAAATAAACAAGAATTTGTAATAAAACATGATGTGAGCTTAATGGGAACAGGGGTGTGCTTAAAGGGTACAAACATGTACCCATTAAGCACAGCCGGACTTTTTGCATTTAATGATGTATGTCTTAATTGAAATGCTTTTGTCATTTAAAATAAAATAAAATATTTTTGTGTGAGAGATTAATCTTTTATTTTAACGTAACTTTTTGTACTGATACCAATATCTTGTGCACTAAAAATTTCTCAATGTAGATTTTGGTGAGCTTAATAGGTACGTTTACCCTAATATTACTGATGGAAAAAGGCGGCGTTGAAAGTTAACCACTTTTGTTTCAATATAACTATGAACTATTATAAAATTCCATCAGCATGCATTGATTGACCAGCATGCATTGATGACCATGTTATAACGCAAAAAATAAATAAATAAAATATTGCGTCCAAATCATGTGCTCGTGAGACCAACTGAGAAACTTAGTCGCATAAAAGCGACCAGTGGGAAGAATGAGTCTGGAGCCCGGTGTAATTATATTCCATTACTCCCTTAATACATTTAATTCATGTCTACATTAACAATATAATAAAATTAGATATAAATATCCCACATTTCTGCCACAAC